>NC_133331.1:82926122-83226122 GCF_042186555.1 Aquarana catesbeiana
AGCATGGTTGACCAAAGAAGTTGAGTGCACATGCTCAGCGTCATATCCAGAGGTTGTCTTTGGGAAATAGACATATGAGTGCTGCCAGCGTTGGTGCAGAGGTTGAAGGGGTGGGGGGGTCAGCTTGTCAGTGCTCAGACCATATGCCACACACTGCATCAAATTGATCTGCATGGCTGTCATCCCAGAAGGAAGCCTCTTTTAAAGATGATGCACAAGAAATCCTGCAAACAGTTTGCTGAAGACAAGCAGACTATAGACATGGATTATTGGAACCATGTCCTGTGCTCTGAGACCAAGATAAACTTATTTGGCTAAGATGGTGTCAAGCATGTGTGGCAGCAACCAGGCAAGGAGTATAATGACAAGTGTGTCTTGCCTAGAGTCAAGCATGGTGTTGGGAGTGTCATGGTCTGGGGCTTCATGAGTGCTGCCGACACTGGGGAGCTACAGTTCATTGAAGGAGCCATGAATGCCAACATGTACTGTGACATACTGAAACAGAGCATGATCCCCTCCCTTCGGAGACTGGGCCGCAGGGCAGTATTCCAACATGATAATGACCCCAAACCCACCTTCAAAACAACCACTGCCTTGCTAAAGAAGCTGAGGGTAAAGGTGATGGACTGGCCAAGCATGTTTCTAGACCTAAACCCCATTGAACATCTGTGGGGCATCCTCAAACGGAAGGTGGAGGAGCGCAAGGTCTCTAACATCCACCAGCTCTGTGATGTCGTCATGGAGGAGTGGAAGAGTACTCCATTGGCAACCTGTGAAGCTCTGGTGAACTCCATGCCCAAGAGGGTTAAGGCAGTGCTGGAAAATAATGGTGGCCACACAAAATATTGACACTTTGGACCCATTTTGGACATTTTCACTTAGGGCTGTACTCACTTTTGTTGCCAGCGGTTTAGACATTAATGGCTGTGTGTTAAGTTAAATCGGAGGGGACAGCAAATTTACACTGTTATACCAGCTATACACTCACTACTTTACATTGTAGCAAAGTGTAATTTCTTCAGTGTTGTCACATGAAAAGATATAATAAAATATTTACAAAAATGTGAGGGGTGTACTGACTTTTGTGAGATACTGTACATAAATGAGGCGTTCTGACTTCCCTAAAACTTTCTAATTTGTATGCTTGGTCAAGATTAGGGATGGGCGAACGGTTTGGCCCAAGCATAAGTTCAGGCCGAACTTTGGTTGTTCGGACGTTCGGCGAACAACGAACAGTTTTAACTTACTTCGATCAGTTTTAAATTACCTTTTTTACTTTAGAAATGTCATTTTGCTGTGGTACTGTTCTAAACATGGGAAAATTGCGCCACTTTACAGGCATACTATAGACACCCCCCGATATTTAAATGAATATTTAATTTTTATTGTTTCACTTTAAGCATTATTAAATTCATTGCTCCCTAAAAAACGGCCATTTTTAAAACTTTTTTTTGCATTGATACATGTCCCCTGGGGCAGGACCCGGGTCCCCAAACACTTTTTATGACAATAACTTGCATAAAAGCCTTTGAAATGAGCACTTTTGATTTATCAAGTTCGTGTCCCATAGGCTTTAACGGTGTTCGTGTGTTCGTCCAAATTTAATGCCTGTGCGCAAGTTCTGGAACCGGGGGTGTTTGGCTCATCCTTAGTCAAGATCACTCATAAAGTATGGAAACCACAGACAGCCAGAAAACTGGGATCTTGAGTAGGAAGTCCATAAAGGCCATAAAGGCAGCCTCCTGAACACCCCCCCCCCGATCTCCTTACTAAAATATTTCTTATTCTTATTAGCCTGTTTTTTACTGCTTGTATTCTTCTACTTCATCGTGCTAAAGTGCAGCTCAGTGCATGCAGCAGAAGAGCAAAGAAAGCCTGTAGGCAGGTGCACAAAAGTTGCAGTTAAGAGTTACTGTGTAGTGTTGCAGGGTTAATACTTGGTGTAGTGCTGCACCTTGCCTGCCTGTGCCCCTTCCTGCTTCTTAGGTAATTTTATGCAGAAGGATGTCAGACCTGTGGTCTGTCTGTCTGGGGATTCGAAGCAATCAGTAATGATGGTGTAAAAATGTAATCAGATTGTATGGAGGAGTTTCCCTTTGCAGGTCCCTAGGATGGGTTCTGAGGATCAGACTATCTAGAACCATTCCATACAGAGGTATGGATAGCACCACACAGCACAACCAAAGCCAGCACAGTGTTAATTGAATGAAAGCGTGAGAAATCATCTATGAGTCTGTATATCAGACAAATGTATTCATATGGAGCCTGTACAGAAGTATAAATAAAACTTTATTAAATAAAGTTACTAGTTGTTTGACAACTAGTCTTTGACAAGACAAGTTGTTTGGTCTTAATTACTTTTGAGGAGAGTGTGCTGTTATGGTGTTTTATGAGAACTGAGGATGGAATGTACAATTACAGTTAACCCTTGAGGCTATGGAGTGATGAGTGATAAAAAAGGAGGAGCAGCCAATTCAGGAGAGGGAACGTTGGTGGCCAGTGACAGAGGTTCTGCAGCTAGGGGTATCGTGGCACGTGGTGAGCCCTGCTGAGTGGCTAGGTCCCTAACTTAGGGCATGCTGCAGAATGGAACCCTCATAGGGACGGGGCCTGGAACCATGGTGTGTAAAACCTTGCAAAGTAAGTTTGGTGAATCCCCTCTTTGCCTTAAGGGCTGGACATAAGTAAAAAGCAAAGTGGACTGTAAAGAGCTGGTGGAGGACAATCTGTGCCCAACACTATTCCCCTCAAAATGTCTCCCTAGTCAGTGCCAGGACAGGTGTCACTGGCAGGTCATAAGACATGATGCTTCTGCGTGTGGGGCCTGGTGAAGCAGTTTGACTCTGGCCATATAGGTAGCGCTAACTCATATTTGAAACAATATAAAGTATCAGCATGCAGTTCCCCTATGCTGCCCACAAGCCCCTCTTGTATCATGAGAGCTAAGATTTCGCCTGTCCTTTTCAGATCTCTTGTGCAATGTCATGCCTAGATAAAGAGTGGCCAAACACAGGAAGGAACAGTCTAATTTCTGTGCGTGAATTTCACAGCTAGAGGCATTCATTTCTTTTAAAGCTGTTCTGGATATTTTGGAAACCAGTCGTCAAGGACATGTGAACTCAATGTGGTGTCTAAGGAAAATGTGGAATGTAAAACTTAAATGCAACCTTTTTTCCTGGTATGTTTTCAGTTTTTGGTGTCAGTAAATGTACAATGTCAGTCTTTGATATAATGTCATTCTTCACTGTTAATAACCCCTTCATGATAAAAGTCGTAGATGCAGAGATGCCAAGACAAATTGCTTTGGTTAACTTGACAATAGCTGTATGAAAAATTTGCCTAAATAATTTTTGCATTATTTTTAAGGACCTATAATGCCCCGTATACACAGTCGGATTTCCCGATGGAAAATGTCCGATCGGAGCGTGTTGTCGGAAATTCCGACCGTGTGTGGGCTCCATCAGACATTTTCCATCGGATTTTCCGACACACAAAGTTTGTGAGCAGGCTATAAAATTTTCCGACAACAAAATCCGAACGCGTCAATTCCGACCGTGTGTGGCCTGTTCCGGCGCACAAAGTGCCACGCATGCTCAGAAGAAATTCCGAGATGGCTCGGTCGGGTAAAATTAGCGTTCGCAATGGATACAACACTTTCGTCACGGTGCAATGTTAAAAATGGTTTAATACAGCGCACTCTCTTCTTCTTTATAATGTGAGAAGAATGAAGTAGTTTTGCTGCTCATATTCACACAGACTTCTCACAAACGTATTTCTTTATTATTTATCGGGATTCCCTTAATATACCGTATTTATCGGCGTATAACACGCACCCCAATTTAGGAGGGAATTTTAAGGAAAAAAACTTTTGGGAGGGAAGTTGAAAGGAAAAAAACTTACATTTAAATGCCCATCATTGCAGCCTTCTCAGTGCAGCCTTGCCCCAGTGCAGCCTTGTCAGTGCAGCCTTCCCCAGTGCAGCCTTGTCAGTGCAGCCTTGTCAGTGCAGCCTTGTCAGTGCAGCCATGTCAGTGCAGCCTCGTCAGTGCAGCCTCGTCAGTGCAGCCATGTCAGTGCAGCCTTCCCCAGTGCAGCCTTCCCCAGTGCAGCCTTGTCAGTGCAGCCATGTCAGTGCAGCCTTGTCAGTGCAGCCTCGTCAGTGCAGCCTTCCCCAGTGCAGCCTCCCCCAGTGCAGCCTCCCCCAGTGCAGCCTCCCCCAGTGCAGCCTTCGATCCCCTGTCTTCAAAATCGCCGACCGCGATTTGAAAATGGCGCCGCCGGCGACGAAATACACAGAGCCGGTCCTCGGCTCTTTCCGGCGGCTCTCGTTCACTTTCGGCTCCACTCGTAGTCCCGAGTGGAGCTATCCGAACCTAGCCGAGTAGGTTCGGATAGCTCCGCTCGGGACTACGAGTGGAGCCGAAAGTGAACGAGAGCCGCCGGAAAGAGCCGAGGACCGGCTCTGCGTATTTCGGCGCCGGCGGCGCCATTTTCAAATCGCGGTCTGCGATTTTTGAGTTGTGCAGCTCGGGATCGGCGTATAACATGCACCTGCGACTTTCCCCTGATTTTAAGGGGAAAAAAGTGCGTGTTATAAGCCGATAAATACGGTATTTTGATTTGTCACATCTGACAAAAATATTTTTATTATGTATTTTTTTTTTTTTTAAAAGCAGTTTTTTTTTTATATTTTAGGTTTGTATTTTTTCCAAGGCAGATCTTTGTTTTATTATTTTTTGAGTTTTACTCCAGAATATTTTTGTGTGTGTTTTGTGTGTCAAGTTACCACAACACCATTATTATCTTGTATTATTTAATCTCAAGGAGATTGCTTGGTGTTGGTGTCCCTTGTTAATTTCACATAGTATTTTTGAAATGTACCTGAATCCTCACAAACAAACTGTCCTTTTTGAAGGAAAAAATACATAGGCAAGTATAATTGAAACCAAAAATCCTTTATTAAGGGCTCAGAACCAAACAAAGAGGGAGGCAACGCTGGAGAAACAGCAGACATTAGCAAAGCCTTGGACCCCCAGGGCAGACATCAATTCTTGAACATCAAAATTGGTGGCCTGAGGAGTCCTTATCTAAGGGAGTGCAGTCTGGTCCAGAAGTCCCAGAGATCCGGAAAGCAGCAGATGACATCTGTGTCCCCAGGCTGTGGTACCACAAGAGGCTGCATCTTTTGCCAGACCAGACTGGATCCAGGGTCATCACTTTCTGGTCTTCCTTCCACGCTTCATTCCCGACTGTGGCTCTGCTGTTGGAGATGTGGCAGGAGGAGGAGTAGGACCTGGAGGAGGAGGAGGACTAGTAGGACCTGGAGGAGAAGGAGGAGAAGTAGAAGGACCTGGAGGAGGAGGAGGAGGACCATGTGTGAGGTCACAAATGTGGGTATCAGATGTTATTTGGTCCCACAACACCTTATTGAGAGCTTCCAAAATTAATGACTCACACATGAGTTGTTGGCCCTACTCCATCCGCTGCATTTTAAAGGCAATTATGCCAGCAAAGTCCTCCTCCACAGTGTGTGGTGCTCCCATTGCCTCTGTAGCCTTCCAAAAGAGGCCTATGGCAGCCTCCTCTAGGGTACTCCTCTTCCTGCCACTTTCTCTTTGCAGGTGTAGGGGAGGGACCTGCATATCAGGCAGCCTGCTCAGCCCGGCCACCTCCTGGCTACGACTTCCCTGTGTATGAAAAAGGGAAATGGTTTTAGTTTTTGAATCATCAATCACAATCATAAATTAGTACTCCAAACTAACATCTAGTTAACATTATTGATTGGACAACCTGAACTATTTAGAGGAATGCTATACCTGGCTCAAGCTGGGCTCCTCCACATGTTGCTGCCTGGAAGGCCCAGGTTGGGCATCAGAAGCCTCAGCTGGGGGGGAAGGAAGCGTGGAAGGAAGACTGGAGAGTGATGACCTGGGTTCAGTCTGGCCTGCCAGAAAATGCAGCCTGTCATAGTACCACATCCTGGGGACATAGATGTCATCTGCTGCTCCGGATCTCTGCGAATCCTGGACTTTCTTGCGCTCCCTTAGATATGTGCTCCTCAGGCCACCAATTAGGATCTTCAAATAGGTGATGTCTGCCGTGGGGATCACCTGCTTCACAATTTCCAGCAATTGATCCAGCGCTGCCTTCCTCTTTGTTTGGTTCTTATAATGTGGGTGGTTTATCTCCCACAGACAAGGCAGCTCCCTGAACATGTCAATGAAGATTGCCATGAAGTCGGTATCGTTCAAGATATCCATTTTCACTGCAAGACACAACACAAGACAAACCCTAATGTCAGCCAAAACTCTCCTAATCTTGTTACAATATAGGCCTCAATCTAGAAGCAGTATAGGCCCAAGTTTGGATCTTACCTTCGTTATCACGATTGGCGCCTCCGATACTCCTTCGTCCGCTCACAGATCGTACGTAATACGCACGCGTGTTACGCTTTATACACACTGCACATGCGTGTAACTCCGCCCGCCCCTGACGTTCTTTCTAGTCTATTCCCCGCCCCTTTTCGTTCGGCGCAGTGGGTGAAGAGCACATGGCGGAGTCAGAGCAGGTGCGTGCTAATTATAGCAACGAGGAGGAGGAAAGCCCGGATCCAGAAACGTCCCGATCCAGAAGGAGAAGATTTAAGGCCACAAATATGTCCTTTGGGGAGATGTTGGAGATGGTTGACATCCTGAAGAAGGCCGACTATGATGGAAAGTATGGACCTTACCCCAACCCCAATATCAGAAAGGCCAAGATCATGGCGAAAGTGGTCAGGAGTCTGCACCGGAAATTTCGGGGTACGACGATCGAAAGATCAGCTCAGGAAGCGGTGGTCGGACCTGAAATTACGAGAACATGAGCAGTACAGAAAGATCCGGAGAGTGCTGCAAAAAAGTAAGAGTTGTGCTGTGTTCCTATTCTTTTTGTCTTTATTACGTTCCTGCTGCTCCATGTGCTTTTCTTAAGTGTTGTACAGTTTAAAATGGCAACTTTCATGTTCATGGGCCCATTATTAGTTCGTATCAAACATTTTTCTTTCGGCCTATAAAACACCATTGTTTAGGCCATATGCATTTTCCAACATTTTTTAGGGCCTACTTGTATGAAAAATATTTGGTTGTGTAGATGGGTTTGTTTTACTAGAAGGAAATGCAAACTAGATTCTGTGTAAGGAGAGGACACTCAGCAGCAGTTTTCACATCTGGACACTGGAGCACTAGTGTGGGACACAAGAACACCCTTTTTATTAGGGGGCCCACACAGGTGCTCCAGTGTATACTATAGGGGGGTCTCCATCTGTAAAGCTTGTACAAGACAGGTAAAGTATTGAAGCTTGACAACGGACAATAAAAATGCTACATCTTGGAACTCTGCCAAAATAGACAATTGTACCCCACTTCCAAGCAATGTTTCATCTTTATATTTCGGCCATCAAATATCTGTGTGCTAAGTATACCATTTTTGTTTTACATAGGGGAGAAAAGACTCGGAGGACACCCCCCACCTCTGGAAGAAAGGGAAATACCCCCAACCCAAGCTGAGCAGGAGGAGGAAGAAGATGTGGTGGAAATTGGCAACACAACTGGTGAGTGTCTGCGACCACAGGCTCAGGTAAGAGATGGATGCCGGCAGATTTTTGATACCTGTTTTTGTTTGGTTTCTCTCTTTTTAGGTGATCGTAATGTTGTGGATCCAGATCCTTTCACATCAGAAAGTGCCCAGATCCTGATCAGGGAGATCATGGGGTGTAATTTAGAATTGGAAAACCTCAAGAAAAAAATCAATGATGTTATTCAAAAAAATAATAACATCATTGATGTTTTGGGGCGAGTTTAAAACCCCTCAAAATCACTTTGTTTTTTTTTTGTGCTACAATCTTAAAAATGTTTTAGCGATGTTTAGAAAAGCCAAATTTTGAGGATGCACACAATGTGCCAACATGTGCTATCTGCCATCACGGGAGATCAATGGACGCGTTTTGTGGGTGAAACCCCTTCCTCAATAATAAAGTAGCTGAGAGGAAGGGGTTGCTCCCCCAAAACACGTCCCTTGATCCCCCGTGATGGCAGCTAGCACATGTTGACATTCGTAAATTGGTGTGCATCTTCAAAATTTGGCTTTTCCAGGGGTGACTTCACCCCATCTGAAGGCAATATCAAACACAGTTCCTAAATACTGAGGTCTGATATTGCCTTCAAGTTTTACCATATGTGAACTTTGTAAGTTCAAGATTTGTGTCTTTCTTGTTGGTTTTACACATGCCTGTTTTATCTTAAATAGACATTTCTATTTTTGATAATGCCTCCCCCAAAATTGTTATACAACAAACATGTTGGTTTGTTTTAAAAACCTTTTCTAAATGCACATGTGATTGTGCAGGTATTAAAAAGATTGTTATCAAGAATGTGTGGATTATTATCTCAACGCTACAACACTTTTGTGGTGATGTAATTGCTGCTTTCTGTGAAAATGGGGGTTATTTCCTAAGGGCAAATCCTCTTTGCACTACAAGTGCAGTTTCAGTGCAGTTTCAAGTGCACTTGTAGTGCAAAGTGTCTATGCCTTTAGTAAATAACACCCAACAGTGCTTTGTATAAGGTTACACAATCACGCTATTTTCAGGACTCCACACATTGCTGTCAGGGTCAGCTAAAACAAACACAAGCAGTAAATGTCACCAAAGATTAGCTTTTTTTTATTTGATAAAGGCTTCACAAATTGTCTGGCATATTGATGGCCCCCCTACCCGCAAAGAACTCAAGGTATCTTAACCGGACATCACGGGCACTCAGGGAGGGCAAGCCAGGATGGCCACTTTCAAGCGCCGTCAGGGTTGTTTCATGTAAAATTCCGGCCTCAGGCCCAACTGAGCCAGCATAGTTGGCAGAATGTTGGCGTAAAAAGTTATGTAGAACACAGCACGCCAGGATTATATGATTAAGTTTATACTCCGCCATATGGATGGGTGTCAGAAATAGGCAGAACCGGCTGGCCATGATTCCAAATGTGTTCTCCACCACTCTTCTGGCTCTGGCCAGCCGGTAATTAAAAACCCTCTGTTCCGGGGTGAGGGTCCTCATCGGGAATGGACGCATAAGATGGTCCCCCAGTGCAAATGCTTCATTCGCAACGAAGATGAATGGGAGTCCTTCCACATTGTCTTCTGGAGGTGGCAAGTCCAAGCTGCCATTCTGGAGACGCCTGTAAAACTCAGTCTGGGCGATGACTCCACCATCGGACATCCGGCCATTCTTCCCCACGTCCACATACAGGAAGTCGTAATTAGCCGTCACCACCGCCAACATCACAATACTATTGAACCCTTTTTAATTATAATAGTACGACCCCGAGTTGGGTGGTGGGAGGATGTGGACGTGTTTCCCATCAATTGCCCCTCCGCAGTTAGGAAAGTCCCACCGCTGGGCAAAGTGGGAGGCCACAGTCTGCCATTCCTGTGGCGTGGAAGGAAACTGTTGAGGAAAACAAAAAAAAATAGTATTTTTGCACATAAACATGGAAAGCAGATTAGACACAAACATTCTTGGCCAACATCCAGATAACATTTATTAAAGGGAATTTTACAACACCAAAGTATAAGGTACACCTATCATATTCCCCCCCCCTCTCATGGGGGATCTTGGACAGGTAACCCTCTCCACTTCATTGAGAGATGAATGCCTAAATAATGGGTATTACTTTGGCCAGCACCTCCTTAGTTACACTATTGGCAGCCCACTGGACAGGTAAGAAGTGTCATAATACAAAGATATAAATACACACTGTACACATTTGCACACATTTGGACATTCTGCTATTACCTATCAAGATAATAATAGTATACAAAAACTTTAAACATTACCATTTGAAAGTATACAGGCAGGCCCTTGCACTACATGCTTTGGGGAATTCATCCATACATCTGAGCACAAAAGAGATGGGTATAGTGTGTATGGGTTTGGCAAAGTCAGCAGATAGATGATTGAGGATAGATAGAGAATTGGGATCAGCTGACTTAGCAGTTGGGGGGGAGGGAGGGTTAATAATACTGATTTGGGGACACCACAAAAAAAAGCCTCTGGCACTGCCTGAATTTAAAGCACAAATTACATTTCTAAACATTTTAGGGGTTGTTTGGGGTAAAACACTACTATGGAGCTGATAAAATACATTGTTAAGTGACTACATGAGGTGAATATAGGGCAGGAGAGCATGCTGGGGAGGTGAGTGAAGGCAAATATGTATGAAGGACAAAAAAATAATTACATAAAAATCCAGCATGCATGAGGACAAAGGGGACATTCACAGCATATTACAATCATGGTAATTAGGGAATGAGGAAAGAAATACAATATATTAGCAAACATTCAATACAATAAAATGTGATATTAAAGGATAAAAATCTTACCTTCATATACTCCTTCTGCAGGACCTGAATGATGGCAGAACAGGTTATGATGGCAGAACAGGATAATGATACCCAGAGCCTGGGGGGAGATGCCTGTTGAGAACTTCAAGTCCTGTAGGCTTCTCCCTGTCGCCAAGTACCGCAGGGTAGCGACGAGCCTCTGCTCCGCAGTGATGGCTTGCCTCATGCAGGTATCCTGCCTGCTAATATAGGGGGTCAGCAAAGCCAGCAGACGGTGAAATACGGGGTCTGTCATCCTGAGAAAGTTCCTGAAATTATCAGGATTATTCTCACGGATCTCACGGAGCAAAGGCATATGAGAGAACTGGTCACGCTGAAGCAACCAATTCTTGGTCCATGAACTCCTCCCCACCCTGTTCATGGACTGGACTTGTGTCAAGGTCAGGACCCCAACACCAAGCCCCCGCACAGCACGAACTCTACGAGGAGTACGTATATGCAACATGGCTAGAAAACGGTCGGCTGCTCAGAACGAAGTAACAGAACGCACTGAAGAACAGCAAGGCCTGTGAAGAGCGACCTGAAAAACAGTAACGAATGAACACGAACACAATGACAAGTCAATTGTACTCGCTGCACGCACTGAAGAGCAGATACAAACCAACAAGCACAAACTGAACCACAGAAAACGATCTGAAAGCCACGAGTCTGAAAAAGTGCGAATCGTCTCTCACCAAACTTTTACTAACACGAGATTAGCAAAAGGAGCCCAAAGGGTGCCGCGCTTGGGTCTGAACTGGCCTTTTCTAGTCTCGTCGGACGTGGTTGACGTCACTGCGTTGTTGGCGATTGGAAATTCCGACAACTTTGTGCGACCGTGTGTACGCAAAACAAGTTTGAGCCAACATCCGTCGGAAAAAATCCTAGGATTTTGTTGTCGGAATGTCCGATCAATGTCCGACCGTGTGTACGGGGCATAAGAATTGTTAAGCTGAAAAAATTGACTAAAGCATAAAAATGCATTCTTGTTATTTTAGAGATAACAATTTTTAATCATAATTTCTTAATTTTTTCACAACAGTTCTTGATCTTCTTTCTATATAAGGAATGCACAGAGAGAGAGAGAGAGGGTGGGTTTATTTGTAAACACGCTCATGTTGTTACCACAATTGGCTGTCATAGTGATCACATGATCAAAAATAATTCAGCATGGCTTCTGGACATTAGAGTGATGCCAACACAGTGTGCTCCAATTACTAATATGAAATGTGGAATTAAGTTCTCTCATCAAGGTGTTAACCTTTTCCTGTCTGGCCCTGGTGTCCCTTTAACAGGGTCTTTACACCCAGGGGGTGGGAAGGACTTCCTAATCATTTTACCACCCATGGACACATATAAGCAGTTTGTGGGCATTAAAACCTACCCTCCCTGCTGCTATATGCGTTAAGTGGGTGGCAAGAGGCTAAACAATGTCTACTATCAAAATCCATTTTTGAGGACATTCTACCCACATCGCCGGCTGTTGCATGTTATAAGGGTATTGGCAAATGGCCTTAGTGCTACAACACCAATAGCATAAAACCAACACATTCAGTGAGCAGAGACAAGCAAAAATACGTGCCTGTATAGAGTAAGGTAATTATCCTAGCTGCCTTGCCTTTAGGACAGCCCTGTAAGTCATGCCTGGTGAAGTTTTTTTTTTTTTTAATAAGTCTAATCTTCCTCTAAATTACCCCATTCTCTATTTACCTCTTAGGTCTTAAACTTAAATGTCCACAATCCACATGCAGTATGGTCCATAGGCAACTGCAAAGTTGGTTCCAAAGTCTTCTGTGCTTGTGCTCACAAAATTCCATCTCTTTTCTTTAAGGGGTTGATTATTATGTGACACAACAGTGGATGGACACTCCATAGGAACACATTGGATTTGTCATTGTGTGTGCTCAAATGATTTCAGGAGAGTTCCCTGCGGCAACCAGAATATGGATCTGCCAGGATCATAGAGGTGGACAAGGGGGAGTTGGTGGAAGGTGGGGGAGAATTATTTGAAACTTAAAAGTTAAGTTATCCTGTAAACGTAAAATATACTTCCTACAAGTAAAAATAAAACAAAAAAAGAATACATCTGTTTATTTTTCTAGAATGGTATTCAGATGCCTACGAAGGGATACATCACTTTACTATCTGACTGCATGTTTATGCATGAGGAATATTAATGGACTGTTTAAAAGAAAATCGATTTCTTTCAAGCGGAAATTAAAATTTATATTTAAAGAGCGTTTCCTACCACTACACCAGCCACCACTGTAACTATAATATTCTGATGGCTGTACCCAAACTAATGAAGCCTGCCTTCTTATGAGGTTGTTTGTGTCTTATGGCTGGCTGACTTGTTAGCTGAATTATGCAAATAGTTTCTAATGCATACCATTTTACTCGTTTTCCACTATATCTATTCATATCTTTATACATGAGTCGCTGTTGTACTTTGGGAAACATTAACTAGCTTGCAATCCAAAATTAAGTAGATATTACATAAATGCTATCTCCTTATATGCGAAATGCTAGAGCGAGTGCAGGTTTTAAAGTAGTTGTGAACCTCGGAACTCATAAACACATTTTTACATAGACAAATGTAAGCCTATCATTACTTGCCTTTATTGCTTTCTCTGGTTTCAGAAGTGCAGGTCATGTGATCGCTATGGATTACAAATTGATGCACGGACCTGCTGGTGGGCGTGTCCATTGTGGGAGCATATACATCATTGAGAGAAATCATGCGTATTTAATGCCATCCCATTCCAATGGGTCTATGAGGCCTCCATATGTAACAATCCTGGTTTCAAAATGGAAATTGTTTCGGGGATCCAACATTCCTCCACATGTTTCACAGGTGAACCCACTTCTGAACAATGATCTTTACAAACATATAATTAAGATGTAATAACCAACAAACCCCATAGTATCAAATAATTGTTGTTATTTTTACTTTTTTAGCGGTTAACAAAAGTTATGCACTAGAAACAAAGTATTAGGTAAATATATTGCCTAAAAAAATTAAAGTAAAACTGCAGTTAAAACTTTTTTTCTCTTTTTTACGATAGAGTTTAAAAAGTTTAGAACCACTGTCAGGGGCAAGGCAGGCCATAGCTGATTTGAAAACTAGACATGTGCAATTCGTTTCGTTCCAAATTATTTTTTTATCTAATTTCAACAAATTTGTTAACTCGGAAACATCTGGATTAACGAAAACCTATTTAACAGGTTTTTCCAAATATTCGTAAATTAGAATATTCGAAAATTTGTGAAATTCGTAAATTTGTAAATTCGGAAATTGTACATTTGAAAATCCAAAAACTCGAAAATTCAACAATCTGACATAATAACTAACAATTAAATTATAGGTATTGGAACTTTCTTTCAAATTTGGCTGTTAGTGAACGTAACGAATACGAATTTATCTGAATTTACGAATTATCCGAAATATCGAATGCCGTATCTAAACAAATGGAACGTAACAAATTAATAATATTAAATAACAATAATAATAATAAAAGCTTTTTACAGGCATACCCCACTTTTAAGTACACAATGGGGTTTATTTACTAAAGCTGGAAAATGCAAAATCAGGCTCACTTCTGCACAGAAACCAATGAGCTTCTAACCCCAGCTTGTTCAATTAAGCTTTGGTAATAAAACCTGGAAGCTGATTGGTTTCAATGCAGGAGTGAGCACTTTCCAGCTTTAGTAAATAAACCCCATTGTGTACTTAAAAGTGGGGTATGCCTCTATTATTATTATATATTATTAATTTGTTCCGTTCCGTTTGTTTAGAGGCGGCATTTATTATTTCAGATAATTTGTAACTTTGGATAAATTCATATTTGTTACGTTCACTAACAGCCAAATTCGAAAAGGAAATGTCAATACCTACAATTTAATATTTAGTTATTAGTTACTGTAGTTAGTTATTATTTCAAATTTTTTCAGATTTTCGTTCTTTCGAATTTTCAGATTTTCTTTCTTATTTTCGGATTTTTGATTTTTCAGATTTTCGCATTTTCGAATTTAGGAATCTTCGAATTTAAAATTTACGAATTTACGAATTGTGATCATAACGACCCGAAAAACAAAAACAAAAAACAAATGAGACGAAAATGAAAACAAACACATTTTTTGGCAGTGCACATGTCTATTGAAAATCACTCGATTCCCCCATGAACGCAGTTCATGAGGGAATGCCTCCCACTGTGCTACTGTGTTCTGCCTGTGGGTGATGGAGGGGTTGCAGAACCTTCCTGGTTGGGAGAACACAATGATTACTGCTAACGGCTATATCTAGAAAGGGACAGCACGTCAAACTGTTCCAGATGAAGTGTTTACTGAATTCCCATATCAGCAGCAAAGGTAACACCAATGTTTTTAAGGGCATGTTAGCTCTCTTTATCAAGGTGACCAGGTGACATCAAGGTTTCTGCATGTCACCTTAATAAAAATGCTGGCTTTTTCTTATCATTAGACTTTTACAGCACCACTGTTTAGCTGAACTCTTAGATACTTTGATAACTACACCAGAAAGGGTACATAAAATGGACACACAGATCTGCTAAAGTTACTGTTGTTGTATGCATATATTAAATTTTACCTACTCTTCATACATGGACAGTTGGGCACCCAAGACACTTTCACATTTGGTTGGCATAGTGGTGTACGTTTTCTATTTTATTATTATTATTATACAGGTTTTATATAGCGCCAACAGTTTACGCAGCGCTTTACAATATAAAAGGGAGACAATACAGTTATAATACAATGAAATACAAGAGGATTAGGAGGGCCCTGCTCAGAAGAGCTTACAATCAAATAGGATGGGGCAGGTGGTACAAAAGGTTGTAACTGTGGGGAATGAGCTGATGGAAGTGGTAAAAGATTAGTTGGAGACGTGATAGGCTTTCCTGAAGACATGAGTTTTCAGGGATCGCCTGAAGGTAGCAAGAGTAAGGGATAGCCGGACAGGTGGAGGTAGCAAGTTCCAGAGGAGGGGAGAAGCTCTGGTGAAATCCTGGAGACGAGCATGGGAGGAGGAGAGAGCTTGAGAGTAGGAGGTCTTGAGAAGAGCGGAGAGGACGATTTGGGTGATATTTGGAGACAAGATTGGTGATGTAGCTCGGGAGTTGTGAATGGCTTTGTATGTAATTTGGTTGGCATAGTGGTGTACATTTTCTATTTTAATTTAGAGGTCATAAAATAGACTATATTGAGAAAAAGGCATATTATAAAAAAAAAAACCTGTATTACTCATGTGAATTTAGTCTTAAATGTACAGTATATACTTTTTCAACGTTATCCTATTGTTTGATGAAAAGAAGATTGCATTCTAGTGATCTGTCTTCACTTTATAGATCACATTAAATGATCTGTGATGAAATACCTTTCCCAGAACAAAGTATGATGTAGCCATATAAGAAAGAGATTCCTCCTCCTGTCTGACAGCGTGTAATGTATTATTTTAAAAGGAATCAATCATTCTTAGCGCCTAATCAGCTGACACAACTGATATAAGGTTAAAAAATCTGTAGCTGAAAAATATATCTCCAAGTACTTACAGAGTTATCACCTATCTATTACAACAATATGATTGGATTTGATCCAGGGTCTTGTTTGTGTCCCTTACAGCTGTGCTAAGGGCTAGCACATTACCTTTGCTTGGCCCTTTTTATTGCTTCTCTTACTTTGTAAGTCTATCTCTCTCCTCGGGTGTGCTTTGTTTTAGGAGCTGTTTAAAGAATTTTCCTATCCCCAAACCTTGCTGATACATTATTTGGCTTTATTTTTATCTGTTCCTCTATTTTCTGTTTATCCTGGGTTTGTGTTTCGTGATTTTGTCTGTGAAGGTTTTCATTTATCTAAGTCATGGGATAGCTAGTAGTAGTAAATCACATTTAATTGTATTTGTTCTGAAGACATTCCAATGCTGTTCCAAGGGTCTCCTCAGTACAAATCATTTTCAAGAATATACCCTAGCATTTATAGCCGTACAAGTAACTTAGTCACCTTCATCCAACATCATGGTGTCATGGACTGGCGTTATGATTTCCATTCACTTACACCATTCATGGCACAATGGGGGTTATTTATGAAAGGCAAATCCACTATGCACTACAAGTGCACTTGGAAGTGCAGTCACTGTAGATCTAAGGGGGACATACAAGGAAAATAAAAAACAGCATTTTTGCTTGCACATGATTAGATGATAAAATGAGCAGAGTTTCCTCTAATTTCAGAGCTTCCCCTCAGATCTACAGCGATCTACAGTGACTGCACTTACAAGTGCACTTTTAAATGCACTTGCAGTGCACTTGTAGTGCAGAGTGGATTTCCCTTTAGTAAATCAACCCTTATGAGTCTTCAGTAACTCATCAAACAAGCTATCCAAGAAGATAACAATCAACCCAACTAGCATTTGCAAAAAGATGCACATAAAAGGGCAATGCACATCACAGACAAAAATTTCCCAGCACACTTACCAGCCAGACTGCAAAAACCCAAACTGACCCTGTCTAACAATTCACATTAAAAAAAGACAGAGGATTTATTTGCACACATTCGCAAATATATGTGGAAGTCACGGTGCTTACATCAATGTTCCTTTGTATACTGCTGTCCTAACTATATATTTTTAAGAGTCTCCAAGTTGGAACATACACTATATTGCCAAAAGTATTGAGACACCTGGCTTTACACGCACATGATGTTATGTGCGCCAGTCAAGTTCTTCCATCCCAAAATCACTCATCCATGTCTTTATGGGCCTTGCTTTGTGCACTGGTCCAAATCATTTGGTGGAGGGGGATTATGGTGTGGGGTTGGGCTTGGCCCCTTAGTTCCATTGAAGGGATCTCCTAAGGCATCAGCATACTAAGACATTTTGGACAATTTAATGCTCCCAACTTTGTGGGAACAGTTTGGGGATGGCCCTTCCCTGTTCCAACATGACTGGAGACATTTTTGTCCGGTTGTGAGTCCTATAACTCATGCTATACTGTAAGGACTGGTTCACACCTATGCAGGTTGAAGTTTGCACATTTCAGGTGCATTTTGTGTTCTTCAATACACGCTTTTGATCCATTGAGGTCTATGGAACCAAAAACCAAAAAAAAAATCCCTGGCCCTTTCCATAAAATGTATAGATGTGAACATGACCCATAGGAAACCATGTGAAATGGACTGTAGTGTGTTTCTGCAAAACTGAAAATGCACTAAAAAATGCATAGATGTGAACCAGGCTAAATGCTGAGTTATGTACTTGACATTTGACATTGTGTGCCTACTTTATTAAGCTGGATTCGCACCTATGCATTTTTAGTGCTTTTTGCATTTTGCAGATTTGAACTACAGTCCATTTAACATGGTTTCCTATGGAACATGTTCTGTAGTGCAAATCTGCAAAATGCAAAAAGCACTAAAACTGCATAGGTGTGAATCCAGCCTAAAGGATAGGATATGTTTCCAAAATGCATTAGAACTAAAAAAGTCGTGTTGTGAAACATCACCAGAACAAGTCTCGTTACATGTAACTAGGGATGAGCCCGATGTTTGAATTGAGCGTAAGTTCAACTCGGACATCGGGTGTTCGCCTGTTCGCCGAATAGCGAACAATTTGGGGTGCTCGCGGCAAATTCGAAAGCCGTGGAACACCCTTTAAAAGTCTATAGGAGAAATCAAAAGTGCTAATTTTAAAGGCTTATATGCATGGTATTGTCATAAAAAGTGTTTGGAGACCTGGGTCCTGCCCCAGGGGACATGTATCAATGCAAAAAAAGCTTTTAAAACGGCCGTTTTTTCGGGAGCAGTGATTTTAATAATGCTTAAAGTGAAACAATAAATGCGAAATATTCCTTTAAATTTGGTACCTGGGGGATGTCTATAGTATGCCTGTAAAGTGGCACATGTTTCCCGTGTTTACAACAGTCCCTGCACAAAATGACATTTCTAAAGGAAAAAAGTAATTTAAAAGTACTTGCGGCTATAATGAATAGTTGGTCCCGGCAATACATATAAAAGTCATTGAAAAAAACGGCACGGGATTCACCCACAGTCCATTAGCAGGCCCTTTGGGTCTGGTATGAATATTAAGGGGAACCCCGAACCAAAATTTAAAAAAAAATGCATGGGGGTCCCCCCAAATTATATACCAAGCCCTTCAGGTCTGGTATGGATTTTAAGGGGAACCCCACGCCAAAATTAAAAAAGAAATGGCGTGGGGGTCCCCCAAAAATCCATACCAGACCTTTATCTGTGCACACAACCTGGCAGGCCACAGGAAAAGAGGGGGGACGAGAGAGTGGCTCCCCCCTCCTGAACCGTACCAGGCCACATGCCCTCAACATGGTTCAGGAGAGGGGCGCTCTCTCGTCCCCCCTCTTTTCCTGCGGCCTGCCAGGTTGAGTGCTCAGATAAGGGTCTGGTATGGATTTTTGGGGGGACCCCCACGCCATTTTTTTTTTATTTTGGCGCGGGGTTCCCCTTAATATTCATACCAGACCCAAAAGGCCTGATAATGGACTGTGGGGGAATCCCATGCCGTTTTTTTCAATGACTTTTATGTGTATTGCCGAGACCGACAATTCATTATAGCTGCAAGTACTTTTAAATGACTGTTTTTCCTTTAGAAATGTCATTTTGTGCAGGGACTGTTGTAAACACGGAAAGCATGTGCCACTTTACAGGCATACTATAGACACCCCCCAGGTACAATATTTAAAGGAATATTTCACTTTTATTGTGTCACTTTAAGCATTATTAAAATCACTGCTCCCAAAAAAACTGACGTTTTTAAAACTTTTTTTTTGCATTGATACATGTCCCCTGGGGCAGGACACAGGTCCCCAAACACTTTTTATGACAATAACTTGCATATAAGCCTTTAAAATGAGCACTTTTGATTATTCATGTTCATGTCCCATAGACTTTAACGGTGTTCGCGTGTTCGAACAAAATTTTTGTTTCTGCTGCGAACCGAACCGGGGGGGGTGTTCGGCTCATCCCTAAATGTAACTAACTACTACTAGTCTTCTGATCTACTATTCTGCTCCTCAGTTATGCTTTTGTCTTCTATTTCTTACTGGGTCAGAGTTTTGGATACCATCTAGCATACTTTCCAACTTGGGCAGCACAGTGGTGTAGTGGGTAGCACTCTCGCCTAGCAGTAAAAAGGGTCGCTAGTTTTAATCCCAACCATGACACTACCTGCCTGGAGTTTGCATGTTCTCCCTGTGCCTGCGTGGGTTTCCTCCGGGTACTCCGGTTTCCTCCTACACTCCAAAGACATGCTGGTAGATTAATTGGCTTCTGTTGAAAATTGGCCCTAGTATATGAATGTGTGTTGGGGACCTTGGATTGTGGGATCCTTGAGGGTAGGGACCAAAAGTGGGTGTATGATGTATGTGTGGAGTGTTGCGTGAATTGGCGGCGCTATATGGGTACCTTAAATAAATAGGGATGATTGTAGACACGCACCCACACTCACTCAGGTTGAACTGGATGGACTGGTGTCTTCATTCAACGTAACTATGTAACTTTTTAACATGGGAACATGGGTTACCTATTAGCAAAAGTATGTAGGCATAGGACACACCCCCTGCCACATCCCCTTAAAGGAGAATTATACAAAAAAAATATTAGGTAAACCCACAAGTGCTTTTTTTACCACTACTATTCCTGTATACTGGCTTTCAAAATGTACACATTTTACAGCAATTTAGAAATTGGGTGAAAGGTTTAGAACTGAGAAACTCTATTTTAAAGATAAAAAGTGCATTTTATATACAACTATATAGATCAGACAAAGTGAGGGACAAATAAGGAGGAAAGAGGGACTTTGTTCCAAATCGGGGACAGTCCCTCAAAAGCAGGGACAGTTGGGAGCTATGACCTGGATCTCTCCTAGCTCTTGATTTTTGTACATTGTTTTGGTCTTGTTGTACAGTTCACTAACTTCTTTCATATTGTTTTCATTAGAACTGAAAGTGGCTTGGATGAGTTATGAATTAGACATTTGGTAAAGGAATTTACCACGTTATTTACTTACCATCTAATGGTCTTTACTAGAGCCAATTAAGACAGTGGGGTTGTTTTAAGAAAACTGGTGAGTGCAAAATCTGGTGCAACACTGCATTGAAACCAATCAGCTTATAACTTAACCTTGCTCAATTGAGCTTTGACAAAAAAAAAAAAAAAACTGGAAGCTGATCTATGCAGAAACCAATCTGGCTGCACTAGATTTTACACTCTTCAGTTTTAGTAAATCAATGCCAGTGTCTCATTCTGTTAGTCCCCTGGAATCAATACCTAAGGAGTAGTGACTGTATAGCATTCTGGTATTGTGCCCCTCTTTCTTTTGTTTGTTTCTTTATAGGTTTTCTTGTGATTGATCCAGATTAGGAATGAAGAAGAGGAGGGGGTGGAGGAGAGAGGTGTGTCACAATCATTAGTAGTGGCATTTTGGAGGCGTGGTGGCGGAACAACCTCCTACACTACTGCACCTTGTTCTGCATCCTTCCCAGCTGCCAGCAGAGTCACCCAATGCATGGTGAAACTTAAGTAACGTCCCTGTCCATGCCTGCTGGACCATGAGTCAGCGGTAATATGCACCTTACCGCTGACCGCCCTGTCCAGCGAGGCCAAGACATTGCCTTCCACATGCCGGTAGAGAGCTGGAATCGCCTTCCGTGAGAAAAAGTGGCGTTTGGGTACCTGCCACTGAGGAACCACACATTCCACAAACTCACAGAAGGGGGCAGAGTCTACCAACTGAAAAGGCAGCAGTTGAAGTGCTAGCAATTTTGCCAAGCTAGCATTCAACTGCTGGGCATGTGGATGGCTGGGAGCAAACTTCTTTCGGCGGTGCAGCAGCTGTGGCAGGGGAATTTGCCTGGTACAATCTGACGTCGGTGTACCGAAAGCAGATTGCCCACAAGTACTTGGCTGTGACACACCTAATTCTACACCTTCATTCCTCTCAGTGCAGGTCTCAGAGAGGACTGAAGGAATCGTGGGGTTGGAGATCTCAGCTGATGAGGAGCAAGGAGAGGTCCTCTTTGTTCTTTGGTGTGGGTCTTTTAGATACGCTTGCCAACGAACTGCATGGCAGGTCAACATATGTCTGGTCAAGCATGTGGTACCCAAGCGGGAGATGTTTTGGCCACGCGAGATAAGCTTGAGACATATGTTGCAAATAGCAGCGGTGCAATCTGATGCACTCGTCTCAAAAAAGGCCCACACCAAATAACTTTTGGAATAACGTGCAGAGACAGCAGCGCCCTCCACATGCGGAGCTTTGGGGTGTGATGCAGTCAGTGTGCTGCCCTTAGGCTGGCCCCTGGAGGGCATCCTGCCTCGTTGGTGATGTGCCTACTCCTCCTCCTCCTCTCTCCTATCAGGCACCCACGTTGAGTCAGTGACTTCATCATTCCCTCCCTCCTCATCACTGGAGCAAACCTGGCAGTATGCTCCAGCAGGGGGAGTATGACTGCCAGATTGCTGTCCTTCTTGGGCACCCCCTCTGTCCGTGCTCATGTTACTGCCTTCATCTAGCTCAGTATCATCATCAGAGCCTTCTAAACGCTGGGCATCCTCCTGGAGCATGTACCCAACACTGTGGTCAAACAGTTCGAGGGACTCCTCAGGAGGACATGGTGGGGCTAGGGAAGGAGTCACTGATGCCATTGAGCCGAGGGAAGAGGCCGCGTTGGCAGCTGCTTTGCTAGACAAAGTACCCTGAGCATGGGTGAGAGAGGATGAGGAGGATGAGGACGGCTTGGTCATCCACTCGACCAAGTCTTCCGCATGTTGCGGCTCAACACGGCCAGCTGCCGAAAAAAGGCCAAGCGTGTCCCACGGCCACGTGCTGATGAGGATGCACCGTCTCCACGACCAGCACTGTTGCCTCTAGACACAGAGAGCCTGCTTGCCCTCTTTTATTGGCTTGTGACTGTCTGCCTCTCCTTGTTGGCCTTCTAGACATACTAATGGCCTGTAGCTGCACTAAACTGGGATATATATATATATATATATATATATATATATATATATATATATATATATTCTGATACTGCAGACTGCCTGCCTGTAGTATGAGAACACCACCAACCTTCTACAGGTAGCTTTAGCTGGACACTGTGCAGAGCTTGCAAAAAACTAACTTGTAGCTTATTTAGCTGCCTGCTGTAGTGATAGGATCAGGAAAACACCACCAACCTTCTACAGGTAGCTTTAGCTGAACACTGTGCAGAGCTCGCAAAAACTAACTTGTAGCTTATTTAGCTGCCTGCGGTAGTGATAGGATCAGGAAAACACCACCAACCTTCTACAGGTAGCTTTAGCTGAACACTGTGCAGAGCTCGCAAAAAACTAACTTGTAGCATATTTAGCTGCCTGCGGTAGTGATAGGATCAGGAAAACACCACAAACCTTCTACAGGTCGCTTTAGCTGAACACTGTGCAGAGCTCGCACTACACTAACTTGTAGTATTAGCTGAACACTGTGCAGAGCTTGCAAAAAAATAACTTGTAGCTTATTTAGCTGCCTGCGGTAGTGATAGGATCAGGAAAACACCACCAACCTTCTACAGGTAGCTTTAGGTGAACACTGTGAAGAGCTCGCAAAAAACTAACTTGAAGCTTATTTAGCTGCCTGCGGTAGTGATAGGATCAGGAAAACACCACCAACCTTCTACAGGTAGTTTTAGCTGAACACTGTTCAGAGGACGCACTACACTAACTTGTAGCTTTAGCTGAACACTGTGCAGAGGTCGCACTACACTAACTTGAAGTTTTAGCCGAACACTGTTCAGAGGATGCACAACACTAACTTGTAGCTTTAGCTGAACACTGTGCAGAGGTCGCACTACACTAACTTGTAGTTTTAGCTGAACACTGTTCAGAGGACGCACTACACTAACTTGTAGCTTTAGCTGAACACTGTGCAGAGGCCGCACTACACTAACTTGTAGTTTTAGCTGAACACTGTTCAGAGGATGCACTACACTAACTTGTAGCTTTAGCTGAACACTGTGCAGAGGTCACATTACACTAACTTGTAGTTTTAGCTGAACACTGTGAGGAGGACGCACTACACTAACTTGTAGCTTTAGCTGAATACTGTGAGGAGAATGCACTACCCTAACTTGTAGCTTTAGCTGAACACTGTGCACTACACTAACTTGTAGTTTTAGCTGAACACTGTGAGGAGGACGCACTACACTAACTTGTAGCTTATTTAGCTGCCTGCGGTAGTGATAAGATCAGGAAAACACCACCAACCTTCTACAGGTAGCTTTTGGTGAACACTGTGCAGAGCTCACAAAAAAATAACTTGTAGCTTATTTAGCTGCCTGCGGTAGTGATAGGATCAGGAAAACACCACCAACCTTCTACAGGTAGCTTTAGGTGAACACTGTGCAGAGCTCGCAAAAAACTAACTTGTAGCTTATTTAGCTGCCTGCGGTAGTGATAGGATCAGGAAAACACCACCAACCTTCTACAGGTAGCTTTAGCTGAACACTGTGCAGAGTTCCTTGGCTTTGGCCAATTACGGCTCTCTGTTCAGACGGCGCTGTGATTGACCAAGCATGTGGGTCATAGTGCGTGCTTGGCCAATCGTCAGCCAGCAATGCACTGTGATGCCGCAGTGAATTATGGGCCATGACGCGCCACACGAATTTGGCGCGAGCGGCCCATATCGTTCGCAATTCGGCGAATGGGCGAACAGACGATGTTCGAGTCGAACATGGGTTCGACTCGAACACGAAGCTCATCCCTAATCCAGATTCATAGAACTGAGATGGTCTAATCTACCCATACCAGGTCAACCAGTAATTTGGTGGTGAAAATCTGCAATAGAGAATGAGACTGAAAGCCTGCTTTAAGCAAAGGAATGTTAATTGCTCAGATCTGTTTTGAGCTGAGGTCACCCTTGTGAATGTACAGTATACTTAGTAATTCTTATTCTTCCCATGTCCAGGCATCTTTCATGCTGAAACTTTACATAATCTTCAGCTATATGCACTCTTATTTGCATATTGTTTGACTATCCAGGAAATGATCAAACCCGTGTCAAACTACTATCATTTTGCCATATGACATACTGGTGTGAGACTGGCCAACAATTCAGCCCTTCTTGAACCCAGTTTGTTGCTGTAGGTAAAAATCTCTGTCTTTCAGTCAGTCCTAAGTTTCCAAAATGTGGTCTATTGCTGTAGCTCCCCAATAAGACACAAATGGTGGAATTAAAATGTGAGGTGTTCTACCCATTCCCTACTCTATTCTAAATGAAAAGAAAGATTTTATTTCAGATACTTAAGCCTAGAGTTAACCGTAAGTCCTCATTCACATAAACAAAAAGTGCCCACCTGCGGAATCTTGAGGCAAGAATATTGCAGATATTTGTGACTGGGATCCCCAGTGTTTTCATCAGCAGCAGCTACTAAGTCTGTACAACTGAATGTCAAGGTGACATGAGTGATGGCTCCAGTGGTCACCTGCAGTTAGGGACAGATGTCCGCCCCTGAACTAAAACTGTCACATGACTTTGTGTATCAACAAAGGAGTAGAGTTATTGCTAGGCCACATTCACATGGGCAAAAGTGTCTTCCTGCAGATTTCTGCAGCATGTATACTGCAAATGGTTGTGGCCCAGATATCAAATATTCCAATGACTGGTGGCCAAAGGTAACCGCTGGATGTGTGCATACATGTGTATAGATGCTTACAGCTTCAGAACACCACAGCCCCTTCATTGGAGCACCTGGGATCCTGGACGAAAGTATTGGTATTATACCTACTGCCGGAATCTGCAGGATGGCACTTTTGCCTATGTGAATGAAGCCTAGCAATAACCCTTCTCTTTTGTTTATAAACAAAGCCATGTCATTTTCATGAGAATGCTGTAGACACAAGTGAATTAGTATGTCATAAGGATGAATCAGATACTCTACAGACAACCCAAGGTTCGCTGATCTCCTTAAAAAATTTGGTGGGTGCATATTAAAACAAATAGGGAATCACGACTAAACCACCAAAATCTAATCTGCCTAGCAACTGTGAAAAACTGAACTGATCTATTCATCTGACTATAACTATATTAGTCACACCACTAGAGGTTTCTTTTTCTTTTCATGTAGCGAAAAATAAAATGCAGCTGCCATTAAATCTCCCATCGTCCAATGCTCTGGCTGTACAAGAATATCGTATCACATCTTTGAAGACGGGATTTTTGTTTTTGCCCACACCAGGCAGAAAGATGAGGATTTTGTACCTGTGAGAATTCTTTTCTGATGAGATCTAAGACCTTGGTCATGACATATTTATAGAGGAAAAAATATAATAGGTTTGTTAAACCTTAAACCTTCAGTACGATGATACAACTTTCCCTGTGCCGTAGAATACATGCTGAAAGAGCCCGAGGCAAAGACTTCAGTTTGAAAAAAAAAAACTATAATTACAAAACACTACATTAAGGTGACATTACAAGGTTCTCTTGTAAAGTTGGGAGTTTTGAAATGACCGGTTGCGGCTCATTAGCCGCCATAACTCAGCAATCATTCTGCTTTGTCATTACCTGACTTGTTAGGAATATTTGGACTTTGCATTTATTTCCTTGGAATGGCTGACATTGAGCGAGAAAATTCTAACCTTAGGGGATCTCTGGCACATATTGAAGTCTTTTGTATTTGAAAAAAAGGAGTTTTAACAATGATTGTGCGTTTCTCTGTTCTTTACAGCCACATTGTCCATTTAGGCTCTGCTTATGCTGTGAAACTAGCCACTGTGATGTCAAAAGGCTTTTAATTCAGGCGGCAGGATGTAAAAATAGAAAGTGTTAAACAATGTGAATATTATGCTAATCATATCCGAGTGACATAAATGTAAAATATCTGCGCTTTATGGGGGCGGTTGCTATATGCCATCAGCAATGGCACTAGCGTTGGAAGTGTCACTGACTGTCCGATGAATTTAACTTTCTATCGTTCAACTCTGACATTTCTTCACCATGCACAACACTGTATTCTGGTTGGCTCTCTGCGCTCTTGCTAAATAAAGCTAAATGTGCAGAAAAAAGAAAAATGATATTTATATCATAACCATACCATAACCATTTTGCTGCCAGAGCTGTTTTGCATTTTATTGCACACGTTTGGAAAATCATTTTAGACCTGAAGATTAGTTCAAACCATAGGCATTACCAGGGGTCGGCTATTGAGGTTGTAGCCCTGAATCTGGAGCCCATCGCCCCGAGTTTCTTGTTGAAGGGGCCCTGCCTAACCAGCAAGTCGGGGCTGCAGCGGGTGGGCTGCATTAGAGGTGGAGGAGATAGACGAGCAGGCGGACAAGCAGAGGTGACATCATCTCTCTCCGCCCGATCCACGTCACCACTCTTCCGCCCTCACAGCCGGGCCACTTCAATGTGGGAGCGATGTGCGGCGGGGAGCAGTGAGATTACATCATCTCACTGCCAGCCCCGCATCTCCGCTCTCCTGCCCTCACTAAAATTGACCAGTGCTGCCAGCCTGACACCAATGCAGTGACAATGCACATTTGGTGGCACTGGCTGGCATGGCTAGTGATAATCCACATCAGTTGGCAAGTGACAACCCACATCTAGTGGCAGGTGATGTGGCAAGTGACAGTCTGCAAATGGTGTCAGGTGACGTGGCAAGTGACAATCCGCATCAGGTGGCAGGTGATGTGGCAAGTGACAATCTGCAAATGGTGGCAAGTGACATGGCAAGTGACAATCTGCAAATGGTGGCAATTGACGTGGCAAGTGACAATTTGCAAATGGTGACAATTGACGTGGCAAATGACAATCTGCAAATGGTGGCAGGTGACAAGTGACGTGGCAAGTGACAATCTGCAAATGGTGGCAGGTGATGTGGCAATCTGCAAATGGTGGCAGGTGATGTGGCAAGTGACAATCCACATCTGGTGGCAGGCGACATGACAAATGACAATCCACATGTAGTGGCAGGTTATGATGGCAAGTTAAAAAGCTGAATCTGGTGGTGGTGACAGGCGACAGTGCCAAGTGACATGCTGCATCTGGTGGCAGAAGATGTGGCAAGGGACACGCCCAGGGCTCCCACTGGTTCTGCATTATGGTGAGTTGAACCACTTCATTATATAGTAGAGTGTAACACTAGAAACAATGTGCTTCTGTCACCCTGACACAATATCAACCATGGTGCCATGATGATTGAAACGCCAACACCAGCCTTTGCCCGCAAAAAAATTGCTTACCACCGGCGTGCCCACCCCCCCTGCAAAAAGGTTGGTGGCCACTGCTATTGCCCCTAGCCCCAGATCTTTTGCAGACCTAGCAACGTCCCTGGTTCAAACCTCCAAAACATTATATATTCTTTTTCAGTAAAAAATACACTAAAGTTCATTTTAGGGCACACAAAGACAATATATTACCCATTTTTTAGTTAACCGCTTGCCGACCATATAACTTAGATATGCGTCGGCAAAGTGGATCGGCTACACCGGATCACGTACCTACTGTAGTACGTGATCCGACACTTCCGGGTCTGGGACGTGTCAAAAAAAAAGTGTCAAAAGTATCAGTTAGGTGTCTGATTTGTCTACCCCAATATTGTAGTCCCGCCCTAAGTCGCTGATCGCTACCATTACTAGTAAAACATTTTTTTAAAAGAAATAAACATATCCCATAGTTTGTAGACGCTATAACTTTTGCGCAAACCAATCAATATACACTTATTGGGATTTTTTTTAACAAAAATATGTAGCAGAATACATAGTGGCCTAAAGTGATGATGAAATTAGATTTTTATTTTTTATTTTGTTGGATGTGTTTTATAGCAGAAAGCGAAAAAAATATTGCTATTTTTTTTTCAAAATTGACGGTCTTTAATTGTTTATAGCGCAAAAAATAAAAAACGCAGAGGTGATCAAATACCACCAAAAGAAAGCTCTATTTGTGGGAAATAAGTGCAGCGGCCACATTTTTGTTCAATAATCTAATGTTATGTTGTAGCTTAGTATTTGGCGCCATCTAGGAGCTAAAATTGTGAATGGACTTTATTTTATTTTTTCTTTCTGAAGAATGTGAGAAGATATAGGAAGTGACTGTTTGTTTACAGTTTCACATTAACTTGACCTACCCATAATGCCTAGTGACTTCCCATGAGCACCAAGAGACTGAACTGCATGCTTGGTAGGTAGGGATGAGCTTCGAGTTCGAGTCGAACTCATGTTCGACTCGAACATTGGCTGTTCGCAAGTTCGCCGAACAGCGAACAATTTGGGGTGTTCGCGGCAAATTCGAATGCCGCGGAACACCCTTTAAAAGTCTATGGGAGAAATCAAAAGTGCTAATTTTAAAGGCTAATATGCAAGTTATTGTCATAAAAAGTGTTTGGGGACCCAGGTCCTGCCCCAGGGGACATGGATCAATGCAAAAAAAAGTTTTAAAAACGGCCGTTTTTTCAGGAGCAGTGATTTTAATAATGCTTAAAGTCAAACAATAAAAGTGTAATATCCCTTTAAATTTCGTACCTGGGGGGTGTCTATAGTATGCCTGTAAAGGGGCGCATGTTTCCTGTGTTTAGAACAGTCTGACAGCAAAATGACATTTTGAAGGAAAAAACTCATTTAAAACTACCCGCGGCTATTGCATTGCCGACAATACACATAGAAGTTCATTGATAAAAACGGCATGGGAATTCCCCAAAGGGGAACCCCGAACCAAAATTAAAAAAAAAAAATGACGTGGGAGTCCCCCTAAATTCCATACCAGGCCCTTCAGGTCAGATATGGATATTAAGGGGAACCCCGGCCAAAATTAAAAAAAAAAATGACGTGGGGTTCCCCCTAAATTGTGACGTCACGGGGAAATGCCACAGGGAAGTCCCGTCATGTCCCGTGCATCAGAGGGGGGCGGGGTCACCGGGTGGCCCCGCCCCCCGTTATTTAAGAACTGTCAGACGAGGAGCGCCGTCACACAGCGGGAGCCTCCCTCCATGCCAGCATGGTGTGGAGCGGCCCGGAGAAGAAAATGAAGAAGAGAAGAAGAGAAGAAAAGAAGAAGAGAAGATGATGAAGAAGATGAAGAGAAGAGCGGGAGCCTCCCCCCATGCCATGGGTGCGGAGCGGCCCGAGGAGAAGAAGATAGAAGACGCCGCGGAGGAGATGCTGGACGAGAACGCCGGAGGAAGAACCAGAAGAGCCAGAAGAACCAGAAGAACCAGAAGATGAAAGAAGATAGAAGAAAGAAGAAGTATTTAAGTAAGTATTTAAATAAAGGAATTGTCAAAAACTGTCTCTTGTCATTTTTAACATTTTTGACAGTTTTTTAGTGAAATGGTAGGGGTACTTTTGTACCCCCTTACCATTTCACACAGGGGGGGGGCCGGGATCTGGGGGTCCCCGTGTTAAAGGGGGCTTCCAGATTCCGATAAGCCCCCCGCCCGCAGACCCCCACAACCACCGGCCAGGGTTGTGGGGATGAGGCCCTTGTCCTCATCAACATGGGGACAAGGTGTTTTGGGGGGCTACCCCAAAGCACCCTCCCAATGTTGAGGGCATGTGGCCTGGTATGGTTCAGGAGGGGGGGGCCGCACTCTCGTCCCCCCCTCTTTTCCTGCGGCCTGCCAGGTTGCGTGCTCGGATAAGGGTCTGGTATGGATTTTTGGGGGGACCCCACGCCGTTTTTTTTTTTTTTTTTGGCGCGGGGTTCCCCTTAAAATCCATACCAGACCTAAAGGGTCTGGTATGGAATTTAGGGGGAACCCCACGTCATTTTTTTTTTTTTTAATTTTGGCCGGGGTTCCCCTTAATATCCATACCAGACCTGAAGGGCCTGGTATGGAATTTAGGGGGACTCCCACGTCATTTTTTTTTTTTAATTTTGGTTCGGGGTTCCCCTTTGGGGAATTCCCATGCCGTTTTTATCAATGAACTTCTATGTGTATTGTCGGCAATGCAATAGCCGCGGGTAGTTTTAAATGGCTTTTTTCCTTCAAAATGTCATTTTGCTGTCAGACTGTTCTAAACACAGGAAACATGCGCCCCTTTACAGGCATATTATAGACATCCCCCAGCTACGAAATTTAAAGGGATATTACACTTTTATTGTTTGACTTTAAGCATTATTAAAATCACTGCTCCTGAAAAAACGGCCGTTTTTAAAACTTTTTTTTGCATTGATCCATGTCCCCTGGGGCAGGACCCAGGTCCCCAAACACTTTTTATGACAATAACTTGCATATTAGCCTTTAAAATTAGCACTTTTGATTATTCATGTTCGTGTGCCATAGACTTTAATGGTGTTCGCGTGTTCGAACGAACTTTTTTCCTGTTCGCATGTTCTGGTGCGAACCGAACAGGGGGGTGTTCGGCTCATCCCTATTGGTAGGCTATAAAAGGCCCCTGCGCGGCCATCTTAGGTCTCTTGTACCTGGGATGCATGGCCTGCCAGCAGGGCTCTGTGTGTGTGTCCCAGAGAGTTGCGGCTTACCTTGTGCGGAGTGGAACAGCCAGCGATCCTGCCTTAGATCACAGTGTGCTGGAGCAGCAGTGTGATCGATCCGGAGACCCTTAAAGGAGGTAACTGAGGACTCCCGGTCCTCTGTGAGCAGCCTTTGACCAAGCCATACATCACACCATGCTGGAGCAGCAGTGTGATGGATCCAGAGACCCTTGAAGGAGGTAACCGAGGACTCCCGATCATCAGTGAAACGGAACAGCGTGACGGCGTGGCCGCGGCGAACGAACTGAGATACTGTGGAGTGGAGGCATCCATCTGTCTGGACCCAGTGTGGTGAGAGGGCTGCTGCCCAAAGTTTCATTGACACACTTTCACACACCTGCATTTATAACTCAGTGTTGCTGGGACCTGCAGTCCCACAGAGGAAATTCAAAGAATTAAGACTGAGTTCAAAATAGGCCTCAAGCCTGTACTTCATTACAATTCTGATACTGTGTTATTGGCACTAGAGATAGTTGCAGTGCTGCCGCATCTCAACAATAGTTCAACATTCAGTTTGCTTTGAACCGGGTTTTGTTAACCACTGGATTACAATTTAACCTACACATAGCTAGCAGAAGAAAGAAGAAAAGAAGGACTGCCTAATAAAATGCAAGGCCTTGCATTTTATTGTTCTTCAGGGTTATTGTAATATAAAGCAGTGGGAGCTCCCTAGGAATTATTCTATGCTTTATTAAAATAGCAATTGTCTCTTTTACACAAACAGAGCGTGCTGAGAGTGGGACAGTGCCCATAGTGAAGTCAGTTTCACTCTGCCATTGGTCCCATTTTATAGACGCAATTCTAAGAGGTTAAGTTAAACAACTTTTATTTGTGTAGTACTGTTGTGAACTAAATCTGTTTGCTGTCACACTACGTTGGTCTGACAGTACAACTACTGTAATTACCACTTTGAAGCAGATACAGTAAAATCTTATTCTTGTTTAAGTACTATTGTGTGGAGTGTTGTTTCCTTTGAATTGCTGACCATGTGGAGAGCTGGAGGTTAAAGGTAAAGACAAAAGGTATATTATATTACATATTGTAGAATTGTCTTTAAGTTCCTGCTGCACACTAACATTACACCACAGCTGTGTCAAGGGGACTGAGTCAAGTTATAGGGGGTGTGAAAGCAGAGTACAGGCCCAATCAAATATCAGCAGCTCCTTCGGGGGTCAGTGCTACATAAGGATATACATTTTATTTGGGTACAGTGTTGCACGACCGCGCAATTGTCAGTTGAAACAACGCAGTGCCGTATCACACAAAATGGCCTGCTCAGGAAGGGGGGTAAATCTTCCGGAAGGGTAAGTGGTTAAGTATAAAAAATGAGTAAATAGATAATCAACTAATGAAGCCATAAAGCAGCAACAAACTTTGGTACTCTAAGTTTTCCATAGGCAATGCTTTAAAAGATCCTACAGGTCATCCATTTAGAGTTAGATCCCTTTCACACTGGGGCTGCGGCCATGTTCACGGTAAAGTGCAGCTCGTTTTAGTGGCGCTTTACTGCTGTTTAAGAGCCGCTTTTTCAGCCGCTAGCAGGGCGCTTATAACCTGAAAGAAGGGGTTAAAAACTCCAGTGTTGCATTGCTTCTGAATCACTTTTCAGGCGCTTCAGAAGCGCTGCCTATTAATTCCAATGGGCAGGGCATTTTGGGAGCACTAAATACAGTGCTCCCAACCCGCCCCAAAGATGCTACAATGGCGTGAAAAGTCACGCTTGAATGAATAGGAGGTGGTTTTCAGGCGCTTAGCAGAGGCTATTTCCAGAGCTAAAGCGCCTGAAAACCGCCCCAGTGTGAAAGGAGTCTTAAAGAGGAACTGCAGTCTGCTCACATAATTTGTAATAAAAACCTATTTGCCATTCTGAAGCTTCCCTCCAACCAGTTTGCATATTATTTCATAAATACTGTGATTCTGTACTTGCCAAATATGTTGCAGAAATCTCCCTCCACTGAGTCTGGCTGCAGCCATTTTAACTGTGGGCAGCTGAAGCTGCTGCCTGTTCACTTCTTGCATTTACACAGTGGCACACCTCCAGCTCTGCAGCCCTGCAGCTCTCATGGGCCCTCTTATGACTCTGAAGATTTATTAGATGGAAAGATTAAAAAATGACTGAAGGTCCACTTTAACTGTGAAACATTGCTTTCACTCTGAAGTATGATATGTAATGAATGCAGTGCATGTGACGTTTCCATACATAGGCACCCCTGACATTTGTGAGGTGGGCTCAAATTAATTTTTTTTTTGGGGGGGGGGGGCGGTTTGTAACTTAAATTTTTATACACTTTTTTCATTAAAACTTTATTTAGATCACATAGGGGACCAAAAGTTTCCTGATATAATGTTGTGACAAGTTCTCTTTACTGAGACATCAGGGGTCTGTAATGTGCACTTCATTAGCTTCTTAAGTGATGATATACACATTGCTTCCGGGTTCTTACTAGGTAAGGGAGATCAGTTAATGAATGTTTGCTGATCTCCCTTCCCTCTACCCAGCGACACCTGCCATGCCTGCCCCAGAGCCTCACATAGGACAGCAGAGCCTGGGACGCATGGTGAAGAAGGGGGTGCATAGAGGGAGTGCACTTCTGATTGCTGGCTTGTGAGATATACACACATTCCCTGGCCGCTGTAGTTGTAGCACTTCTATTCGTGTCATTTGGGAGGCGGCAGCTGTACTGACACAGCTGCTGCTCCCAATTTCACATCTGAGCTTGTGCCCCACCCTGAGCATGAGCTGTCTGCGTCTGGGGCCATGCGTCTGCACAGAACTCAAATTGGGGACACCTGTGCATCTCTGTGGGGCCAAACACAGCTCTTCGTGTGGGCATATGCTGTAGTACGCCCGCGTGAACAAAGCCTGACATGGCAGGTATGCACAGTGCAGCTCACAAACACCACAGGAAGGAAACCTTACAAGTAAGGAAACATTTAAAAACAGTTTTGTTCAAAGCCATGCCCATGTGAATCCAGAATAAAAGAACATTATCTACAAAGAACGCCACTTAGAAAATACTTGCATTCATTTTTAAACAGCTGGGAAACATCCATGGTTTTTGATTTGCTGTGAAAATAGGGTTAAGGCTGTACTTACAGACATTGTACCTTGTATTAGAGTCTGTTGGTGCATTTAGTTGCCTTCTCATTGTAAATGCCATCAATAGATCACTGCCACCGGTCAGAGCTAAATATACATAATGTACAGTCAGACAATACATGGACTCCATAGAGGCATGTCTGTTCATGTTCACTCTATACCTACAGGCTAGATTACTGTCCTATCTATCTATCTATCTATCTATCTATCTATCTATCTATCTATCTATCTAGTCACTTCTCACCCAGTAAAATATCTGATTACTTAATGATCTTATGGAATATTGTGAACTATATTGGCAGAAGGTTACTGGCATACAGGGGATACAGAGATTTTGTGACCTCTAATATCTATCTATCTAGCTTATATCTATCTATCTATTCATCCATCAAATATCTATCTATCTATCCATCTATCTATTCATACCTTCTAATGTTTATCTATCTATCTATCTATCTATCTATCTATCTATCTATCTATCTATCTATCTATCTATCTATCTATCTATCTATCTATCTATCTATCTATCTATCTATCTATCTATCTATCTATTTATCCATCTCTATCTATCTACACTATCTCTGGCCCCACATTGTTTAGATAGCCAACATTAGGATACATCTAGTCACTTCTCACCCAGTAAAATATCTGATTACTTAATGTTCTTATGGAATATTGTGAACTATATTGGCAGAAGGTTACTGGCATACAGGGAATATCACAAGAGATTTTGTGACCTTTGTAAGAAATTAACTTGGATGACAGAATCACACACTTTGTTTGTCACCGTGGGCAAGTCTTGGTATTTCAATGGGCCTCCGGCACTGAAAATTGGACCATGAGCCACACAGCAAACCGGCTGTTTAGGTTAATTCTGCAAAAAGACCGGATTTATGAACTGCTATACATCAATGGACTGTGCAGTTAGGTACAGGGTTCAAAACCTATAATGAAGGTACAGCATGCTCATACTGTATATTATTTTATTTTAGTATTATTACTGTATGTTCAAGAATAAAATAAATATCATATATTTATTACTTTTTCTCAAGTGGTTGTGTCAAAGGGGAGTTATTCACATCAGAACCTCTTCTCACCCCCATAGAAGTCTCTGGGGATGCAAGAACAGCTTGAAGCAGGTCAAATGCAGGCCAGGAGGTCAAATGTACATGTCAGTAAAAGTAAATTGCACTTGCCCATCACCACCATCCCTTTAGTAACGTAAAATAAAAAATGTAATATGAACATATTGTTTACAAACAGAGTTCTAGACTACTTTAAGGGCTTTTTTTATTTTATATTATTTTTTACAATTACATTTTCTAATATGTATTGCAATTCTTTTTTTTTATTAGCCCTGTTGGGCTAAACAGACCCCTGAATCACCCATTTGAGACAGAGAAAGGGAACTGAGAACAGAGATTCCCCAGTCCCTTTTTCTGCAGCCTCTGCTGCACTGAAGATGAATGAACAGGACATTCTGGGAAGCACTGATACCCCATTGCAAGTTCACTATGCTCAGTTATCAAAGGACACAGGAATAATCAGTAGAGATCGCTCACTGTGTCCAATTCACAAAAGAAAGGGACGGTAAATTACATATTTACAGGTCCCTTTCTCCGCCCTCCATGTCATCCTGTAGGAGAGGAGGGAAGCTAGCAGCGCTGTGGGGGGGTGGGGGAGGTAGAGGGGGACATGGGGGGGCCAGAGGAGGACACAGGGGGGCCAGAGGAGGACACAGGGGGGCCGGAGGAGGACACAGGGGGCTGGAGGAGGACACGGGGGGCGGAGGATGACACAGGTGGCCAGAGGATGACACGGGGGGCCAGAGGAGGACATGGGGGTCAGAGGAGGACACGGGGGGCCAGAGGATGACACGGGGGCCAGAGGAGGACATGGGGGGCCAGAGGAGGACACAGGGGGCCGGAGGAAGACACAGGGACAGTTGGGGATGATCAGTGTGGTGGTGGGGGGAGGTACAAGCACCAATCTTCCTTTCAATGAAGCAGGTGAAAGCCACAGGAGGAGGAGAAGCAGAAGTCAGCTGCTTCATTGAAAGCTATACAGGGAGATCAGTGCTTGTACCTCCCCCCATTGTACCGATTGTCTCCCACTGTCCACCAGGAATGAGTCATCCATGGGTGCAGTGTGGGTCACAGCGAGCACCCCCTTGGGGCCTGTGCAGTGGCACCACGGCACTGTACTTTGATTATTAATATATAGTATATGTTACTATTAGGGGTGCATAGCTCCCAACTGTCCCTGATTTCGAGGGACTGTCCCTGATTTCGAGGGACTGTCCCTGATTTGGAACAATGTCTCTCTGTCCCTCATTGCTCCACATTTGTCCCTCATTTTGGTCAGATCTATATAGCTGTATATAAAACGTACTTTTTATCTATCAAAAAGTGTTTTCCAGCGCTAAACCTTTCATCCAATTTCTAAATGGTTGCATTTGTAAATTCTAAAAGCCAATATACAGGAATAAGAAAAAAAATAAAAAATTGCGCTTGGAAAAAATGTTCAAATATGGTGAAAATGACAATCCTTTTGCCACATGGACAGAAAGAAACCCACAGGGATTTCTTCAGAATAACAAAAGCCCGTGACGAGATCGCCAGGACGGGATTACGCCATTTCCGCCAGGATTTCGGCTTGTGTTTTTTTCTAATCAGCCATCTGGTAAGCAGAGACCCTAAAAGGTTCACACAAGATATATCTTCTGTCACGTTAGTATGTCAAGCCTCTAACTGGGTGAAGTTTGCGTACACCAGTTTGCCATCTGGTAAGCTGCTTCATATGTTTGTGCACTTGATGCAATTTTTCTTGCTCTTCATTTTGGTGGTAGTTGTATGCCAGGCATGTACTGGCCATTGGGACTACAGGGAGTTTCCCGGTGGGCCGATGGCTCAGTGGGCCGATTTCAGTGACAGTGGACCGCCGCCTCCCTCCGGTCCTCTGTCCCCCCGCAGTGCTCACCTCCTCTCCCTGGCTAGTTATGCAGCGCGCCTGAATACAGACATGATGCTCAGGAGTCAACACTGAGAAGCTCATCATACGATCCGGAAGGAGGGCGGCCTCACTTTCCTGCCTAATCTTGTCCCATTGGGGGGGGGGGCGCCAAACTGATTCTTTGCCCCAGGTGAAATAATGTCTAGCTTCCCCACTGGTACTGCCTATAAGAGAAATAATGTAGAACGGCTAATGGCTAGTGGGGGGGGGGGGGGTTTGGGTGGCAGGCCGGGGGAGGCGGGTTTGTCCAGCCGGCATGGGAGAGACCTGTCAAAGTGGGCCAGTCTGGATGAAGTGCAGGGCCAAATTTTTGTCCCAGTCCAGCCCTGTTGTATGCCCACTTATCTCTGTTATCTGGTAAGCAGATTTGCCTGGAGGTTCACCTATGCATCCAAGAGCACTACTTCACTGCATGTTGCACGTCACTAACCTCACATTCCTGTGTATGCTGTGCACACAGGTTGTCCTTATGATATATATGATTTGGGTTTTTGAGTATTGCACCCTTTTCTTTTGTTTTTTGTGTTTATCAACATATCAGTATTACACTATGTTTTGTGCTATATATCTTTTGGGTAACCCCATGCGGACCTGAATATGGTACGCGAGTGCGACTGACCTTGTCATATTGGAATCGCTCTCTAAAGGCCCGAGCTGGGTTTAAGCCACCTGTCTGATTTTGGCTTACGTTCTGGTAAGCATTTCACCACATAGATATACCTTTATTGAATTATCATATTCCAACATTATCACTTTGAGGAGTTTCTATGTCACTTAATTTTGGACTCTTTTTTGTATTGGACTTTACACTCTCATATTTGTTTAACATATTTTAGCGCGTTTTGTTTGGTTTATAAATATACAGGAATAGTAATGGTAAAAAAAAGCACTTTTTTTGTACTTTTTTTTGTACAATTCTCCTTTAAGGGGTGTGGCAAGGGGTGTGTCCTATGCCTGCATACTTTTGCTGATAGGTGTCCCTCATTCCCATCTCAAAATGTTGGGAGGTATGGGGGTGTATTAGCACTACAGAGCCACACTTTATAACTATTTTACATTTTTGGTGGAGTTTACTAAGTGCAGGCTGGACACCTTGTGAGGAAGGATTTATTACAGAGCAGCAGTGAAAAATAGAAACTCCTCCCCGAAGACAGGCCTTGGTTGCTAGGACAACCGATGATATCATGTGCTTACCCCACCCCCAGCTTTCATAGGACAGAACTTCCCTCATTCAGACTTGCTCCACCCCCAGCTCTTGCTTTGCTGTGTAAGGTGTGGGGGGGCACATTGGTGTAAGGGTGTCAATGGAAGGAATATTGCCCCAAGATTTTACATTCCGTGGATGTTAGTGCCCCAAAACAGCAGGTACCTCTCTGGACAAACTGCCAGCAGCTAAAGGACCCCTGATCTTCCCTGACATTTTGTGTGCGTGTGTCATGGCAACGGGTGCAACCAAACATGAATATCTGAGAGGAGGCCAGACATTGAGGTCTCAGCAGAGAGAGATTCACATATCACCCATAATGGGACAGTAAGAGACAGATATTTATCTCTCACTGATCAACCTCTGTACACCCCACTGCCCCCCAATCCACTCCACTGCCCCCCAATCCACCCCACTGCCCCCCAATCCACTCTACTACACCTCTATCTGCCTCACTGCCCCCAATCCACCCCACATGCCCCAATCCACTCCACTGCCCCCAACCCCACTCCCCCATCCATCTCACTGCCCCCAATTCACCCCACTCCCCCATCCATCTCACTGCCCCCAATTCACCCCACTCCCCCATCCACCTCACTGCCCCCCAATTCACCCCACTCCCTCCATCCACCTCACTGCCCCCCAATTCACCCCACTCCCCCATTCACCTCACTGCCCCCCAATTCACCCCACTCCCTTCATCCACCTCACTGCCCCCAATTCACCCCACTCCCCCATCCACCTCACTGCCCCCAATTCACCCCACTCCCCCATCCACCTCACTGCCCCCCAATCCACTCCACTCCCCCCATCCACCTCACTGCCCCCCAATTCACCCCACTGCTTCCCAATCTACCCCACGGCCCCCCCAATCCACCCCACCCCCTCCATCCACCTCACTGCCCCCCAATCCACTCCACTGCCTCCCAGTCCACCTCACTGCCCCCCAATCCACCCCACTCCCCCATCCACCTCACTGCCCCCCAATCCAATCCATTGTCCCCAATCCACCCCACCTCCATCCACCTCACTGCCCCCAATCCACCCCACCCCCATCCACCTCACTGCCCCCAATCCACCCTACTCCCCCATCCTCCTCACTGCCCCCAATCCACTTCACTAAACTTCTATCCGCCTCACTGCCCCCAATCCACCCCACTGTCCCAATCCACCTCACTGCCCCCCAATTCACCCCACTCCCCCCATCCACCTCACTGGACCCCAATCCACTCCACTGCCCCCCAATCCACTGCACTTTCTCCCAATCCACCCCACTGCCCCCCAAACCACTCCACTGCCTCCCAATCCACTCCACTGCCTCCCCATCCACCCCACTGCCCTGATCCACTCCATTGCCTCCCAATCAACCCCACTGCCCCCCAATCCACTACACCACTATCCGCCTCACTGCCCCCAATCCACCCCACTCCCCCATCCATCTCACTGCCCCCCAATTCACCCCACTCCCCCATCCACCTCACTGCCCCCCAATCCACACCACTGCCTCCCAATCCACCCCACTGCCCCCCAATCCATTCCACTGCCCCCAATCCACTCCACTACACCTCTATCCACCTCACTGCCCCCAATCCACAACACTGCCTCAATCCACCTCACTGCCCCCAATCCACCCCACTCCCCCATCCATCTCACTGCCCCCCGATTCACCCCACTCCCCCATCCACCACGCTGCCCCCAATCCACTCCACTGCCTCCCAATCCACTCCACTGCCCCCCAATCCAGTCCACTGCCTCCCCATCCATCCCACTGCCCCCAATCCACTCCACTACACCTCTATCTGCCTCACTGCCCCCAATCCACCTCACTGCCCCCAATTCAACCCACTCCCCCATCCACCTCACTGCCCCCAATCCACCCCACTCCCCCATCCACCTCACTGCCCCCCAATTCACCCCACTTCTATCCATATCACTGCCCCCAATTCACCCCATTCCCCCACATCCACCTCACTGCCCCCTAATTCACCCCACTCCCCCCATCCACCTCACTGGCCCCCAATTCACCCCACTCCCATCCATCTCACTGCCCCCCAATTCACCCCATTCCCCCACATCTACGTCACTGCCCCCTAATTCACCCCACTCCCCCCATCCACCTCACTGTCCCCCAATTCACCCCACTTCCCCCATCCACCTCACTGCCCCCCAATCCACCCCCTCCCCATCCACCTCACTTCCCCCCAATCTACCACACACCCCCATCCACCTCACTGCCCCCCAATCCACCCCACTCCCCCCCAAATCCACCCCACTCCCCCCCATCCACCTCACTTCCCCCCAATTCACCCCACTCCCCCTGATCCACCTCACTGCCCCCCAATCCACCCTACTCCCCCATCCACCTCACTGCCCCCAATCCACCCCACTCCCCCCATTCACCTCACTGCCCCCCAATCCACCCCACTCCCTCCATCCACCTCACTTCCCCCCAATGCACCCCACTCTCCCTATCCACCTCATTGCCCCCCAATCCACCACACTCCCCCCATCCACCTCACTTCCCCCAATTCACCCCCCTCCCCCATCCACCTCACTTCCCCCAATCCACCCCACTCCCCCCATCCACCTCACTGCCCCCAATCCACCCCACTCCCCCCCATCCACCTCACTGTCCCCAATTCACCCCACCCCCCCATTCACCTCACTGCCCCCCAATTCACCCCACACCCTCCCAATCCACCTCACTGCTCCCCAATCCACCCCACCCCCCATCCACCTCACTGGTATCTCCAGACGTGTGTATCAGCTTACATGGATGAGATCATCCAATTACCATTGGCAGGGGTGGTTAAAATGATCAGCTTTTATTTATTTACGTAAAACCTTTATCCCAAAAGGAAAAAAATGTTTGCTGTATAGCTGATTATAAAGTGTTAGCTGGAGTTTAGCTTCAATTTATTTGAATTCAAATCTGCCAATACATGTTACGTTCCCATCTCCCCTAGACTGACAATGCTGCTGTCTGCTGTGTCCTGTGCTCATTCCTCCAAAGTGGTGTCTCACTATCACTAACACTGGAGGTGTGTTACTGGCCAGATCACCAGGTGAAAACAAAGGGGGAAAAAAAACAAATGCAGCCACCACCTCTAATGATTGGTAAGCTGGGCCCCTGTCTCCCTGTGCTCACATGCAAATGCGCACATGCATGTAGGTCCCACACGCATATGTAAACGATGATCAAACCCCACAATTGAGAACATCAGAATGAGAGCAATAATTCTAATGTCAGACCTCCTATGTAATTCTAAACTGGTGACGTGTAAAGGCTTTTAAAGCGCCATGTATGGTGATTTTTTGGTATTGTAGTTTGTCATTATTCCACGGGCATATGCAGTTTTAAAGCATGACACGTTAGGTATCTATTTACTCGGTGTAACATCATCTTTTATTTTTTTGTCAAAAAAATGGGTTCTATAATGTGTTTGTCTGCACTAAAAGGAATTAAAGCATTTTTTCCTGAAATTTGTGCTTGATAAGCCACTGTGCAAATATTGTACAACATAAAAAATTGCAACAGCAACCATTTTTTTCTCCAGGCCCTCTGCCTAAAAAATATATAATATTTTTGTGTTCTCAACTCATCCCAGATGCTCAATTGGATTCAGATCTCAATATTTTGGATGCCAAGTCAACACCTCAAACTGGTTCAGTATGAAGGAAGGTGTCCCTGTGACCGCACATCCATGTCACCCCAAAGCACAATGGTAAGTGGCAACCTCGGCCTGGACTCTAGCCAGGCCATGCTCCAATGTATTTCGCTCTGCCCCTTGGAGCTTATTCATGCCTAAGCTCCGAGGGGCGTGACAAAAGCGTTGGGGGTGTGGCCTGGCTGGAGTCCAGGCCAAGGTTGCCACTTACCATTGTACTTTGGGGTGACATGGATGTGCAGTGACAGGGACATCTTCCTTCATACCGAGCTATCTAAGGACCCGAGACGGATCTCCCTCCCAACCAGAACTCCCAACAGTGGATGTTAAGGATTGGTACCCCCTTCAGTGAGCCTAAACAGCACCGATACAGGTCTTTTGGGTCATCTCAAACTTCTTGTTGTGTTCCTCAAACCATTCATGAACCAATCTTGCAGTATGGCAGGGCACATTATCCTGCTGAAAGAGGCCCCTGCCTTCAGGGTATACCATTTACATCAAGGTGTACTTGGTTCCCAACAATGTTTAGGTAGGTAGTACGTGTCAGGCAGGACCAAGGTTCTCAGCAGAACATTACCCAAAGCATCACACTGCCTCCGTCAGGTTGCCTTCTTCCCATACTGAATCCTGGTGCCTTTTTTTCCCCAGGTAAGCGATGCATATACACCGAGCCATCCACATGATGTAATGGAAAACGCAGGTCATCTTCTTACATTGCCCTGTCGTCTAGTTCTGATGCTCACGTGCCCATTGTAGGTGCTTTTGGCTATGGAAACAGGTCAGCATGGGCACCCTATCCGGTCTGTGGATACGCAGCCCCATGCACAACAAACTGCGATGCCCATTTTTTCTGCTTTCAACAAATCAACACATGGAACTGACTAAAGGAGGAGACATATCATTGTTACTAGCTAGTAGGAGCAGACGATCTGTCTATCCTCTCCTAACAGAACAGGAATTTGTGTGTTTACACACACACGTCCCTGTTCTAGCTCTCGTGCCCGCTATCGCGTGTGGCCGGCGGTCATCGCGACCGCTGGCCACTCGCATCGGCTCCTCCGCTGTGCAGCGGGCGTGCCTGCTTTAGGCATTTAAAGGGCCGACGTACAGCTACGACGGTTCGCGGGATCGTGCTGACCTGCCGCAGTATAATGATGGCGGCTGGTCGGCAAGTGGTTAATATATCCCACTGACATTCAGATGCCATCGTAACAAGAATCAATGTTATTCACTTAAAGTGATATTAAATCCAAAAGTAAACATTTTATTTTATTATTATACATTATACTGCAGCTAACCATTTCTTAGATGTGGCGGTTGCATTCGTTTTCTTAGGCTTTCTTTCTTTTATGTTCACCTTGTGTTCTGTCCAGTCAGTCTGTTGTTTTTCAAGAGAACAAGCTGTCCTGCCGATGTAGCAGTTACAGGGTTGAGACAAACCATTTACCACTCACAGGGTTGCTTACACTGATCAGCTTTTATTTATTCATGTAAAACCTTTATCCCAAAAGAAAAGAAAACTGTGGCTATAACTACTTGTGAAACTGCAGTGTGAGCTGGAGTTTGGCTTCAATTTGTTGGTGTACAGACAGTCCCCGACTTACGACACCCGAGTTGCAAACGACTCCTAGTTACGAACGGCCTCAAATGCCAGCCTCTTGTGCTCCACGCTGGTCCTGGATACCTTTTGAGCACCTCCGGACACATCCCACACTGCCGTAGTACGCCCCAGATAGCATAACAAGCGCCCAGAACATCCCACATCCATGCACAGACGGCAGCTACACTTACGAATGCAGTGTTCCGACCGGAAGTTACACTACAAATGCAGTGTTGCGACTTACAAACAACTTTGACTTACGAACAAACCTACAGTCCCTATTGTGTTCGTAACTCAGGGACTTCCTGTATCTAAATCTGATAGTACATCTAACACTGCCCTACATCCAGATAACAATGCTGAACCATAGATACAAGGCAGGATGGATCCATGCTTTCATTTTGTTTTCACCAAATTCTGACCTTACCATCTGAATGTTGCAGCTGAAATCGAAACTCATCAGACAAGGCAACGTTTTTTCAATCTTCTATTGTCTAATTTTGTTAAACCTGTGTGAATTTTGTTGAGCCAGTTCTTAGCTGACAGGAGTGGCACCCAGTGTGGTCTTCATCTGCTGTAGTCCATCTGCTTCAAGGTTCAATGTGTTGTGCATTCAGAGATAGTATTTTGCATACCTCAGTTATAACGAGTGGTTATTTGAGTTACTGTTGCCTTTCTATCATCTCATCCAGTCTGCCCATTCTCCTCTGACCTCTGACATCAACAAGGCATTTCCGCCTACACAACTGCCGATATTTTCTCTTTTTTGGACTATTCTCTGTAAACCCTAGAGATGGTTGTGCGTGAAAATCTCAATAGATCAGCAGTTTTTGAAATACTCAGACCAGCCCATCTGGCACCAACAACCATGCCACGACATGTAAAACATTTGTTACCCCAACACTTCATATTCCTGATATGTGCCTGCTGTACCATGTACTTGTATGAGAAAGTATTCTATGAATGCCGCATACACACAATTGGACTTTTCGACCGGACTGGTCCGATGGTCTATCCGACGGACTTTGGGCAGACTTCTGACGGACATTCTGAACAAATGGACTTGCCTACACATGATCACACCAAAGTCCGATGGATTCGTACGTGATGACGTACGACCGGACTAAAATAAGGAAGTTGATAGCCAGTAGCCAATAGCTGCCCCAGTGTCGGTTTTCGTCCGTCGGACTAGCATACAGACGAGCGGACTTTTCAATAGGAACTGGGTCCGGCGGAGTTCCGACGTAAAGATTTGAAACATGTTCCAAATCTAAAGTCCGTCAGATTTTCGACCGAAAAAGTCCGCTGCAGGTCCGATGAAGCCCACACACGGTCGAATTGTCTGCCGGATTCGATCCATCGGACCAGTCCGGTCGAATAGTCCGCTTGTGTGTACGCGGCATAAATATTCTCTTCATAAGACACACAGAGCCGCAGCTTGGCCCCACCCTCAGCTCCCTCCACATTTGCTCATTGGCTGTGATAGACAGCAGTGGGAGCCAATAGCTCCCACTGCTGTGTCTCAGCCAATGAGGAGAGAGAGAGATCCAGGACAGCCGAGGCTCCCGTGCACATTGCTGGATCGAGAGGGGGCTAAGGTGAGTATAAAGGAGGGGCTGTGGGGAGAGCAGCACAGACCACACATAGGACGCATGAAGGTAATAAAACCTTTAGAACCACTTTAACGCAAGTATTGGCCTGTCTCCTCTTGTTATATCACATTGGGGCTCATAGGCTGACACTAGTGGGAGACTTCTGTTTGTCTGTATCCAGTTGCAATAAAACAAATATTCAGTAATGAAAGTACTGTACATTCTTTATTAAACAGAGGTGGATCACTCATTCTCCACAGTTATCACATTACTGTTGTATGCTGTCCTTCACCATTATCTGCAAGTGTCTGCCGTGCAATGACTTTGCTGTTTTAATCCTTGAAGTGTAACATTTATTTTTATAGATGCAAAATCATTATTTTCAACCACTTAACCTCCGGAAGGTTTTACCCCCCTCATGACCAGGGAATTTTTGTTATTCGACACTGCTCTACTTTAACTGGCAATTGTATGGTCATGCAACACTGTATGCAAATGAAATTAATGTCATTCTTTTCACACAAATAGAGCTCCCTTTTGGTGGCATTTGATCACCACTGGGTTTTTTATTTTATATCATATAATCAAAAAAAATACCAATCGTTTTGGGAAAAAAAATATGTTATAAAACATATCCAATAAAAAAATCTAATTTCTTCATAAATTTTGGACAAATTGTATTCTGCTACATGTTTTTGATAAAAAAAAAAAGAAAAAAAATCCCAATAATACAGCAAAACCTTGGATTGAGAGTCACTCGGTCTGAGAATGTTTTGCAAGACAAGCAAATTGTTTTTATAAATTTTGACTTGCTAAACAATCGATGTCTTGATATACAAGTAGCGTTATGTCACAACTGCATATAAAAGAGAAGAGAGGTGCCTCTAAGTGTAGCAATATGGTTACATTTAATGAAGGTACAACATTTAGCAACTCACATGGTTGATAATTAAAACAGGCACATCTAAATATGCAAGCATCCGGGGTAAAGCTGTTCACATAGATCATCCTCCTCACCACCATTGACGTCATCCCTTCCATGTTGCGCTCTATAAATGCTTCAAGCCTACCTTTCAGATTGCTCTACTACAGGGTAGTCTTTCTGGTCACGATTGCAGACTGACAGTGGTGAGAGACGGTGGTGTGTAGTATAGTCCATGTGGACAGCTTTACCCGGGATGCCTGCATACTTAGATGTGCCTCCTTTATCAGGTTCCCAACCAGCCGCCGCAGTTTTACTGCGGCAGAATTGCAAATATGGGCGAAACGACGTTACCTTACGTCGGCCGTAATCGGATCGGATTTGTTTCAGAACCGATCAGTCTCCATGCCCAGGCCAATGAATTCTGGTCTGGACCTGCTGATCGGTTCTGATGAATAAAATGCTTCCCCTGCCTGTAAGTGTAAAAATAGACAGGGGAAGTGATGTCATCTCCCTCTCTGGAATTTTTTTTCCGTTCCTGAGAGGATAGAGGACATCCAAATGTGAGTTGCATCAACACTACACTGACACAGTACACAAAGGCACACATTTTGACCCCCGATCACCCACCCCCCCTTCAATCCCTGTCACTGTGTCACCCAGTGCAGTGTTCATATTTTTTTTATCACTGTACTGGTGTCATTTGTAAAACTAATCAGTGTTAGGGTACTTAGTAGTAGGCCCAGATAGGTCTAGGGACCCCCCCTAAACCCCCCTAATAAAGGTTTAACCCCTTGATCACCCCCTGTCACCAGTGATCACCGTATTAGTGTCATGGGTGACGCTGGTTAGTTAGTTATTTTTTTATAGCGTCGGGGCACCCGTTATACATTACCTAATAAAAGGTTTAAATCCCTGATCACCCGGCGGGTGATATCAGTTAGGTTTTAGTGTCAGTTAGGGTCTGCGTCACCCCAGGCAGCGTCAGATTAGTGCCAGTAGTGCTAACACCTACACACGCACCATACACCTCCCTTAGTAGTATAGTGTCTGAACAGATTGATATTTTTGATCTAATCAGAAATATATTAGTGTCCCCAATAGTTTAGGGTTCCCAAAAACGCATTGTTAGCAGGATCAGCCCAGATACCTGATAGCACCTGCGTTAAGCCCCTCCGCCCAGCCCAGCCCACCCAAGCGCAGTATTAATCGAAAACTGTCATTTAAAAAACACTAAACACATAACTGCAGCATTCGCAGAGTCAGGCCTGACTCTGACCACAGGGCTCTCATATGAAGCAGAGAGCCAGTACTAGTGCGGCTCATCCTTCTAGTGAACTGGCACGCACCAGCGGCCTACTGCATCCTGGTCATAGTCAAACCAGCACTGCAGTAACACTTGGTGACATCATGGAGAGTCCCATAAGTGCAGTTCAAGCTGGTGAGGTGACTAGCACAACTAGTGTCCCGCAGCCACCAAGAAGACAAAGAAAGGCCCGTCTAGCCCATAGTGCCCTTCCTGCTGCATTTGCCAATCCAATTTGGGAGCCCACCACTTCTGCAGCACCCGTACTTCCCCCATTCACTGGCCAACCCAGAATTCAGGCGGAAACAGTTGATTTTACGTCACTTGATTTTTATTCACTGTCTTTCACGGAAGATTTCTATAGATCTATTGTGGATCAAAGCAATTTGTATGCTGGTCAATTCATCGCCGCTAATCCCCCAGTTGACCCTTGCCAGAGATTGGAGAACTATTACGGTCTCCGAATTTAAGACCTTCCTGGGCCTATCCCTCCTCATGGGCATAACTAAAAAAAGTGAGTTGCGGTCATATTGGTCCACTGACCCAATTCACCATATGCCCGTGTTCTCTGCCTCCATGACCAGGACAGGATACGAGCAGATGTTGCGTTTCATGCATTTCAATGACAATGAACTCTGTCGTCCTCGGGGTAACCCTGAATACGATCGTCTCTACAAAATTCGGCCACTTGTAACCCAATTCAACCAGCAGTTTGCAGCCTTGTCTACCCCCGATCAAGTTGTCTGTGTTGATGAGTCCCTGGTTAAGTTTTCTGGCTGCTTGTCATTCATACAGTATCTTCCCAGCAAGCGTGCCAGATATGGGGTCAAGATGTATAAGCTCTGTGATAGGGCAACAGGCTATACATATAGTTTTATGGTTTATGAGGGAAGAGATAGTTACGTAGAGCCGAAGAACTGCCCTGACTACATAGGGAGCACTGGTAAGATTGTGTGGGACTTGGTGTCACCCTTAATCAGAAAGGGGTACCACTTGTATGTTGACAATTATTACACAAGCGTGCCAGTTTTTAGTCATTTGTTTGATCATGGAATTGGCACATGTGGCACAGTGCGATCTAATCGCCGTGGCTTACCCCAGCGGCTTGTATATTCCCATCTTAGGCTGGGGGAGAGAGCCAGCTTGAGATGTAATAATTTGCTCGCTGTGAAGTTGAGGGATAATAAGAATGTTTTCGTTCTGTCCTCCCTTCACGCAAACTCGAATTCAAACGGCAACTGGTGTTGTGCTGAAACCCCTCTGTGTCCATGAATACAACCTTAACATGGGAGGGGTGGACCTCAACGACCAGTTGTTGGTGCCGTACCTAATTGCCCATAAGGCCAGACGCTGGTATAAAAAGGTGTCTGTATATTTATTTCAATTGGCTCTGCTGAATGCTTATGTTCTATACAAAGCTTCAGGACAAACTGGATTCTTCCTTTAGGGTGGACTGATACCGCGTACACACGAGCGGACTTTACGGCAGACTTTGCCCAGCGGACGAGATTTCGTCGGACAATTCGATCGTGTGTGGGCTCCAGCGGACTTTGTTTTCTCAAAAGTTGGACGGACTTAGATTTGAAACATGTTTTTAATCAATCCGTCGAACTCGAGTCCGGTCGAAAAGTCCGCTCGTCTATATGCTAGTTCGACGGACAAAAAGCCACGCTAGGGCAGCTATTGGCTACTGGCTATGACCTTCCTTGTTTTAGTCCAGTCGTACGTCATCACGTACGAATTCGACGGAATTTGGTGGATTGTGTGTAGGCAAGTCCATTCATTCAGAAAGTCCGTCATAAAGTCAGTCGAAAAGTCCGCTGGGCAAAGTCTGCCGTAAAGTCCGCTCATGTGTACGCGGCATAACACTAAATATAAAAATGCAAAACCTCTGAGATCAGTAGTAGTGGCATAGATTGCAGCTTTTTCACGTGTTCCTATATCAGTTTCAAAAGAATCATTCCATGGTGTCATCCAAGCTACAGTATATACAGTGGATGTTAAGAATCTAGTGCCAAGATACGCTTGTGCGCCAACGTTCATAAACATGACTAGGTCATTGCTCCTGCTATACAGGTACATCCCATCAAGATGTTTACTACCTGGGCTGCAGACAGCTTGGGAGACCACGATCGTCGCTGAAGGTAAGTAATGAAGCGTTGGGGGGCACCTATCTTCATGGATAAAGAGGGTGAGTGGCTTACACAATTTTTAGTAAATCCTGAAAATGTACTATAAAGAAGTTCTCTTTCTTTTTGGCCCCAAGGGCTAACATCACAAATTGCGTGCAGTTCTTTTATCTATGTAATGGTTGACATCTGATGACAACCAGGATTCCTCTCCCGGCGGTGATTTTCACATGCTCCAGTCTGGGATCCAGGTCCTCTCTAGGGACAGAGGAGCTGAATAAAAGCCAAACATTAATTCCTAGACATATGCAATTAGTTTTGTTCCAAATTCGTTTTTTAACGAATTTCTACAAATTTGTTAATTTGGAAATACCCGAGGTATTGGAATTTCCTTTCAAACTTGTCTGTTAGTGAACGTAACGAATACGAATTTATCCGAAGTTACACATTATCCAAAATAACGAATGCTGTATCTAAACGAGTGGAACTTAACTAATTAATAAATAACAATAATAATAATAAAATCTTTCTATTATTACTATTATTATTATTTATTATTAATTTGTTCCGTTCCATTTGTTTAGGTGTGGCATTCTTTATTTCGGATAATTTGTAACTTCGGATAAATTTGTATTTGTTGCGTTCACTAACAGCCAAATTTGAAAGGAGATTCCAATACCTATAATGTAATAGTTATTATTAGTTAATGAGTTATTTTTTTTAATTTTTGGATTTTCTTTCTTATTTTCGGATTTACAAATTTACGAATTTTTCGAATTTACGAATTGCAATCATAACGAATGACCTGAAAATAAATAAATAAATAAATAAACGACTGAAACGACAATGAAAATTAACACATTTTTCGGCAGTGCACATGTCTACTGATTCCTACTTAGACCATTACATTCAAAAAGCCAGAAATATATACAGTGGTATTACCAATTTCACTATGGTGGTAACTTCCAGTATGCAGAACAAAGAGATAATGACAGAAATTTATCAAGCAAATTAACGATAACTCTAGATTAAAATTAAGATGCCAATGGCATCATTCACACAGGCATACTTAAAGTGGAGTTCCATCCAAAAATGGAACTTCCGCTGATCAGATTCCCCCCCCTCCGGTGTCACATTTGGCACCTTTCAGGGGGTAGGGACGTGTAGCGTGACTCGCGCATGTGCAGTAGGGAACCAGGCTGTGAAGGCGCAAGGCTTCACTTCCTGATTCCCTCACCGAAGATGGCGGCACCTCCACCTGAGAGCCGAGGGACAGATCGGCTCCAGGGGAGGACATCGTGGGCGCCCTGGACAGGTAAGTGTCCATATTTTTAAAGTCAGCAGCTGCAGTATCTGATTTTGGCAGAACTCCGCTTTAAGTATACACATGGGGGTTGATTTACTAAAACTGGAGAGTGCAAAATCTGGTGCAGCTCTGCATAGAAACCGCTTCCAGTTTTCATGGCTAAAACTTAATTGAACAAGCTGAAATTAGAAGCTGATTGGCCACCATGCACAGCTGCACCAGATTCAGAGTGCTCCAGTTTTAGTAAATCTCCCCCATGGTGTTCTATGCAGTGCCATGCAGACAGTTCTATTAGAGTAAATTGGGATGCAGCAACTGCACATACACAGCTTCTGCTCCCAATTTGTCAGCCGTACAGGTGCAGATTCATGGCCTGAATGCACACTGTTTACAATCAAGTCTGCACACCCGCATGGCTGTCAAGGAGCAACCACTGCGTCACATTTGGACATGAGTGGGACTGCCTGTTGGAATGCATGGAGCATATATATGTATACTTATGTGGGCAAACACAGCCCTTGTATGCTTAAGTATACCTGTGTGAATGTGCTATCAGCAGTCTGTGCTACAATTTATATTGTATGTGTATTTGTAAAGCCTGTACCTGTAATCCTGGGCAGCCACTGGAGATGAGACAAATTTTCATATTCTGTCCCAGTACTACATTAGAGCAGTAGAGAAATGTATAAATGAAGCTGCTTAATTATAATAATTCTCAAATCTGTCTCTCTGCTCCCATTTAGCATTGCCTGGCTGTGCGAGAGAATTGAGAACTGTCCTCCAATGCATCCTAAAGGCGTGCAGTGTGTTTGCAGCCTGTATTAGGTGTACAACCATTAGTGGGTTTCTCCTAGGTAGCAAATTCTCAGCTCCAGTCCATAATTTCCTCTAATATTTAAACGCTGAAATCAAAGATTCAATAAATAATATTATATTTGGAATAATTATTCCTTTTTATTTCTGTTTATTATTAACCTAATTTAAATACAACAAATGGTGCTTGAATTTGAGCACATCAGAATTTTTCTATGCCACATAACAGTTTCAAGCAAGAAAAAGAGCAATCAATCATGTATTCTGCTGTGAGAAGAATGATTTGTTGTAGGGTGGGGTATTTTCTACCTCCAGCCATGGAGATCCAATTTAACATGCAATGAATATGCGCCCCAGTGCACTTTGTGCAATTAACAGTTCAAGGTGATGAACTCATTTTCCAATTGATCAGATGAGAGGAAACTCACATTGGGCCCCTGATGTGTTTCATAATTTCAGCGAAGCAATCCCCTCCCTGAGACAGATATTGTGTTTTGCAGAGAGATAATTGGTGAGCTTTAGTCTTACAGCTCTTATCTTCAGAGATAGCTTTGAGCGATGCTGGAATGAAAGCAGAATCCTCAGTTTGTATTCCTGTAGACATGCAATTATTGTGCTTCATTATGGCCAATTTTGGACAACTTTGCTAACAGCTGATATGATTACCTTGTAATACTCCTAGCCAATCATTCTTCAGGGAACAGTTATTCTGTCTGGTTGGATTTGTTTTAGCTTAACTGTTTTAGCTTAACATTTTAAAGTTTTCAGACCTCCAATGAATGCCTAACATGTTCCCATACACTAAAGCCCTCCATACATGGATCAGCAGGAACCTGAGGATTTTGATATATGGGCAGGCTGGTTGTACAGAAATTGGTCTAGTGCAGTGTTTCTCAACACCAATCCTCAAGGCGCACCAACAGGTCATGTTTTCAGGCTCTCCATTATTTTGCACAGGTGATTTGATCAGTTTCGCTGCCACAGCCATTTCATCTGAGGGAAATCCTGAAAACATGGCCTGTTGGGGCGCCTTGAGGACTGGAGTTGAGAAACACTGGTCTAGTGATTGACTTCTGTACAACCAGCCTGTCGGATTTTCCCCATTTGAACAGCACCGCTGGCTATAGCCGACAGCGCTGATCAGTGTATTCTGATTGTGGGTAAGTTTCCCCACTGTCAGAATGCAATAGCTTAGCAGGGAGTATTCCCCCATCCACATTAAGTATGTGGATGGGGAATCAAGTCATCTTTTTTCTTCAACCTGTTGGCTGACTCATCTATGCGCTGCTTAAAGCTGAGTTCCGCCGAAAAAATAAATAAATAAAAGTCAGCAGCTACAAATACTGCAGCTGCTGACTTTTAAAATAAGTCTTAGACTTACCTGTCCAGGGCGCCCACAATGTCCTCACCCGAAGCCGACCTGTCCCTCGGCTCCCGGGTGCAGGCACCGGCATCTTCAGTAAGGGAATCGAGTCACGCTGGGTGTCCTGACTGGTCCCTGCTGTCTTCCGGGACCTGTGTGTCTCCCAGAAGACAGCGGGGGGGACGGAGGAGGGGCCGGACATGACGTAGATCACCACAAATTCTTCACCGGAAGTGGGAGCAAATACCTGTATTAGACAGGTATCTGCTCCCCCCTCCCCCTGAAAGGTGCCAAATGTGACACTGGAGGGGGGTGGAACTGGATAAGCGGAAGTTCCATTTTTGGGTGGAACTTTAAGGATGAGCTTACAGTTCAGTCAGATCACAATTTCTGACCAAACCATGGTTGTGTGGTTATTTGGACAAACACTGAAACATTTACCTCTTCACTGCAAGCCAAACGTCATGTAAAATGGTGGAATTACTGCCACTATTATATATGGCAGCTTCAAGCTGTCAATGGCTGTGAAGGACACCAGCATATAAGAGAGGCTTTGTGGTTGGCTAGTTTTGGTGCCCAAGCACAAGGCCCTACCCCCGCTCCAGCCCTACTAGAACTCAATCCTACCTGTTGAGGCCAACCCCTACGCCATCTTGTGCCCTGCTTCTTTCCATAGGCCTCCTCGCATCATAGCTGGTCATAGACTCACTGAAAATGATGTAGTTTATAGCCTGTCAGTTTTGAGAAAATGACCTAATTTCCTGGAAAGACCAATAACACTGCAATGCCACATCTGAAATTCCAGCAGCGTTGTCACCCTCTTCCTGCAGTGTCTTCTATAGGACTACAACTGTACATTTTATATTGGTGTTTCCTGCGTTAAAGAGGCCTTAGTACCCCTTGGCAGTATAGCTTCAGGGGCATGTTGGGAAATGTAATCTGAGAGAAAGTGATATGTTGGCATACATAAGCACACGCCACCACTGCACTGGAGATAACTGCATCCAGAGCGGCCACATGACCACTAAAAACAGAATAAAATTTTGGTATTTGTATGGCAATTTTTCTGTTTTTGCGTTAATATTAGTATTATCAAGCTCTAATCTGACATACCTTTGCTAATAAGCATAGCTTTTTTTTTTTTTAAGTTGAACGTGGGGGAGCGCAGTTCCAGCACCTCCAGCACCTCCAGCACTGAATGTATGTAATTTAAAGGAAACCTGGGGTGTGCTGGAGGGTCTATTGATGATGGCCGATGGGGAATCTATTGTTGCTGGTGGGGATCTATTTTTGCGTGGGGGTCTATTGTTGCTGGGGAGGTCTATTGTTGCTGGCGGAGGATCTATTGTTGCTGGAAGGGGTCTTATATTTCCAGGGGGTCACTTGTTGCTGGGAGGGATTTGCTGTTGAGAAAGAGGTCTATTGTTGCTGGCTGCAAGAGGGTCTATTAATGCTGGCTGCTGGGAGATCTGTTGTTGCTGGTGGGGATCTCTTGTTGCTGGGGTGGATCTATTGTTGCTGGCTTCAGGGGATCTATTTGCTGCTTTCTTGTTATAATTAACACATTCCATACAAATTACTTAGCACCAGAGAATGATACTTTGTTCTAGTTTCTCTAAAAGGGGCAGTACTGGGAGGTGGGTAGGGGTGGAACCAAGGAACGGGGCTTGGATGTGGGTAGGTGGTGGAGACAAGGGGTGACTCGGGAGGTGGGGAGTTCCTGCACCTACTCTCTGAGAAAAAAAAAGCCCTGCTAATACGTCTTTCCATTTACTTCAACAAGACAAAGCAGGACAAGCAAGTAAAGTTGCATCCTATCTTTTAAAGTCTTTCTTACAATTACACAAAATGGATATTTACTTAAAGTGACTCTGACTGTGAAGTATGGGGGTTGCCATTGCAGACCTCCTTCTGACAATGCCAGTTGCTTGGCTGTGTCTGACTTCTTTGTCACAGATCTGGAACAAGGGTGTTGTAAACAAGTGTAGAAAAATATGCTGGAATCCCTTATGTTTATACTTATTCAATTATTCAGATTGCAATAAAGCCAAAGCATCAACATGACAGCCAAGAAAAAAGCATTCTCAGAAGAAGGGTTCAGTAATGGTAGCCTCCATTATACCCACATGACAGATTCCCTTTATAATATTCTGTATTTTTCTTTCAAACAGGTATTATCATTTCTTTTTAATGTCAAACTCACTTTGGATTGAAACAGCCTCATTAAATGGTATTTTTTCCTACAACTATTTTGGATAAATGAATCTGAAGAAAGATCAGTAATTTAAAACATATACCATGCAGTATAAATTCCAGCATACAGTACACTGATCCCTTTAATAAAGAAAATGAATTATTCATCTCAGCGATTGTTGTGATTTTGTTTCTTTTGTTTAAGACAAGGTCTGATTGATGGGAGAGAGGAATGCACACTGATAACATATAATCAGAACCGTGTATTATCACACAGAGATGCCGCAAAAGCTAAAGAAGAATAGATTAGTGTTTTGCACGGTGTATGACATTGACATGTGCACTGCGGCAACAATGACTTTATAATTTATTTTAACACGATTGACTAGCATAAAGAAGCAAGCTGAAGATTTTTATTTCAAACGGATCAAGCAGAAATTTACAGTAATTTTCCACTTTTTAGGATTACAGGGATTCCTGTTGTTGAGCAAAATATATTAGTAGCTACATGAAAACTACATGCGACTCCAAGAGTCCATTTTTTACATACAACATGTTTACTAAGGTCTCATTCACATAGGTGCTGATTCACATCATTTGTGAATGGGCCATGTGTTTATGCAGCTTGAGCCACCAGGTGCTATATGATGGCAACTAATTCCTGTCTACTGTATGAGGACACAGAGGCTGCACAGACACAGCCACTCATCCCAATTTTACAGCCATGCTGTTGATCAGCCCCATACGCACGCTGGGCTCCATTCACAAAGGGGTATGTTTTTCCTTTAAAAAAATGCAGTAAAATACCCCTCATCATTTTTTCAAAATGTTTTTTGGCATTCACAAAAAACTCCACTAAAATACTGCATGAGTATTGTGGTATTTTAGTAGTGGACACATGCAGTAATTCAAACCTTTGGGTCTGGTATGGATTTGAAAGGGAACCCCCATGCCAAAATTTTTTTAAAAAAGTGGCGTGGGGCCCCTTACCAAAATCCATACCAGACCTTTATCCGAGCACGCATCCTGGCAGATCAGGAATTGAAGGGTCATGAGCTAGTGCCCCCCCCGAACAAAACCAGGTCACATGCCTTCAATGTGGGGGGTGCTTTGAGGCACCCCCAAAGCACTTTGTCCCCATGTTGATGGGGACAAGGGCCTCTTCCCCACAACCCTGGCTGGTGGTTGTGGGGATCTGTGGGCCGGGGGCTTATCAGAACCTGGAATCTCCCTTTAATAAGGGGGGCCCCAGATCCCAACCCTCTTTTAACAAGTTCTTTATTCAAAATATAAAAACAAATCAAATGTCCCTCGGTGTAGATCCGATCTCTGCCACCACTGCTTATCCAAAAAAAAGGAGAAAAGAAAAGGTATGCTGGTGTCCAAGGCTCCTGCCATCTGCCATTTCCACTGCCTGACAGTTCTTAAATAAATAAGGGGCGGGATCCACCTGGTGATGTCACTGGTTGACCCCACTCCTTGTGACGTCATTGACCCAAAATGCCCCTGGCTGATGATGTCACAAGGGGACATTTTCAATGGGGTTTAAGTCTGGGCTATGACTGAGCCATGCAAGGATGTTCACCCTTTTCTCCTTCAACCCCTGTGTGGTCATTTGTGCTGTGTGCTTGGAGTCATTGTCATGTTGGAAGGTAAACCTTCTTCCCATTGACAACTTTCTGGTAGAGGGCAGCAGATTTTCCTCAAGAATTTGATGGTATTTTGCCCAATCCATTTTTCCTTCTATCCTGACAATTGCTCCAGTCCCTGCTGCAGAGAAATACCCCCATAACAGGATATTACCGCCTCCGTGCTTTAATGTAGGAATATTGTTATTTGGATGGTGAGCTGTATTGGATTTCCACCAGACATATGGTTTGGTGTTGAGGCCAAATAATACAATTTTAGTCCCATCTGACCATAACTCCCTTTTCCATGTGGCCTCAAAATCTTCAAGGTGCGTTCTGGCAAAGCTCAGTGGTGACTGCATGTGGTCTTTTTTTGAGGAGTGTTTTTTTTTTTTCTTGAAACCCTCCCATACAAGCCGCATTTGTGGAGAATTTGTGATATTGTTGTCACATGCACACAATGACCACTCTGTCATAAATTAATGCAACTGCTTCAGAGTTGCTGTAGGCCTCTTGGTAGCCTCTCTGACCACTTTCCTTCTGACTCTTCCATCCAGTTTGGAGCGAAGTCCTGATCCAGGGAGGGTTCTGTTGTACCAAATACCTTCCACTTCTTAATAATAGACTTCACTGTGCTTCTAGGCATTGGTAAAGCCTTTGAATTTCTTTTTGTATCCATCTCCTGACTTGTGCCTGTCCCCACTTTTATCCCAGAGATCTTTTGGCAGTGCCTTGCCACCTATAGTTCATTTTTTGCTTCAGTTGCACTCCCAGGGACTGAAATGTTTCAGGAAAGCTCTTTTCATTCTGAGCTAATCAAAATAACCACAGCTGATCACAGGTGAAAGTCAAATGGCTTTAAACAGGATGATTAGCTACAACTGATTGAGTTTAAGTCATTTTTAGGAGGAGGTGATGATTTTTCCAACTCTGTGATTTTTTTCTGACATGTTAGTGTTATATCTTTCACTTGGGTGTTATAAGCTGCACCGAGTAAATACAGCTGGATAAAACAAAAACTGTGTCTGTCTAAATTTCAGGTTGAAAAAAAAAACAAAATGTAATTATTTTCAAGGGGGGTGATTTTTTTCTATACACACTGTACATACAAATCTGTAACAACAAATGCAGCTTATTATAAACATGTGCACACTGAAATATTTTGTTTCGGAATTTCGTTTTCATCCGAAAAATAAATTTATTTAGTTACTCCCGAAATTCGTTTTTATTTATTTCGTTTTTCATTAAAAATTGCATTCGTCCGAAAATCCAAATTAAGGTTGAATCTGTCATTGAAGGCTTATGGTGTCTGTCGAATGTTCAAAGAAGATCCGACGGAGCAGCTAAACTATACGACGCCGTATAGTTTACCTGCTCCGTCGAATCTTCTTACAACTTTCAACAGACACCATAAGCCAAAGTACGTGTGTACTTAGTTCTAGCTATTTTACTGCTCCTCCTCTTTGGCTACAATCAGCCAATAACATTCATCATCATCATTATTTTTATTTATCTTTTCTCCCCTACGTCAAATCTTTTTTCCCCTACGTCGAATCTTTTCTCCCCTACGTCAAATCTTTTCTCTCTATGTAGAATAATCTTGGACTAATAGAGTTAAGGTTAGGCACATTCGACCACAGGTTTGATGGACACAGATTGTTATTGTCATCATCATGTCGAATCTCCTATGTATATCGAACTGTTGTAGCAACGAAAATAAAGCATTTGTTTATGTCGGATCTTTCATTTTTCGGATTCTGCACTTTCGTTATCCTTTGTTAAAATGATAACGAAAATACCTGAAATTCGGATGAAAATGCATTCGGACGAAAACGAATGCACATGTCTAGCTTATTACAGCTTATTACAGCATCTCCCAAATATGTATTAGAAAAGAATGGTGTTCATCCTATGTTGCATACAAAGGCACACAAAAATGAGGACTATCTTCCTGCTCATCGTTATTTAATATTTATTTTTTGCATTGGACCATTTCCCCCATGGCAGTGCTCATGCCCTTTGTTTGACAATCCCTTGTCTAGCAGCCTTGAAAATGGGCAGATTTGATTTTTAAGATTTGCCTCACATTGACTTCAATTGCGTTTGGATTAAGGTTCCCAATTCGTGGACTTTAGGATGGGTTTGACAAACTGCCCCAAAATCGAAACCCAGAACTATTGGTTCACCCCTACCGTTGATAATAATTACATTTTGTACCTTTAGAAAACTTACCTTATAGAATGTAATTTTTGAAAGCCATTTGGCATGAGTAATATACATTACACTGTACAAATCCCATAAAATGACAGAACTTGATAAAACGATGAAAAGATACATAATGTGTAGACAACCTTATATATTACGACCTCTCCATGGAATTCAATTTGACCTTCTCGACAGCTTGTACAAAAGATGTTTTTATACAGTAATGTGCAGTCTGCTTTTATGTCCTTCTTGCTGTCAATCTCAGGTTTCTCACTCTGCTCGAAGTGTTTAAATGGCAGCAGAAGTGTTAGATGCATGATGTGGAATCATGACTTCCAGGCTTTTCATCTGCAAGCACTCTACATCCACTGTACATTGTGATGCCATTGTATTTAAAATGAAAGATTCCTAACTGAAAAATAAAATCTATGCAGACAAAAGACATGGGACAAAGAAAATTTCCATTACCTAATAACCCCAGTATATTATCCTATTTCTAGTGATTATTATTTTTATATACTGCTTTTTTTTGTTTTGTCATTTTTTAATCTGAACTCAGGCAAAAATAAATGCAGGCATGAAATACATAACAGTTAGCTGTTTTACCTGCCAAAGGATTTGCATTTTTTCCTAACCAGTTTTGAGATATACAGAGCCCTGGCACACAACACAGCTCTATTTGGCATGGCAGGAGATCAGATTTTTCTTGCAGCCAAGTAATATTCACAGGTCTTGTCCATATTCCAGCCTTTGACTAGACAGTGAAAAGTAAAGCAGCAAACTGATGAGCCTTTCTTGGTCACTCTTTCTCCTAGCAGCATTTTCATGGTTAGCAAGTGAGGACAGCAGTGCAACTGGCTGCCTGTGCTGCATCTACCTCTCCCAGTCTAAACTCTGCTGTATAGGAGATTGCAAAAGTGTTATACCTGGTCAAATTTATTTAATTAAAAAAAAAAAATAATGATGAGGTGGAAAGTCCATTTTTGTCATTTACTACATCCTGGATTTTGGATAGGGCCCTAAACATCTGGTTATAGCAAAAAGGGTAATAGGCCAACCAATGTCTTTAGGATAGATAGATAGATAGATAGATAGATAGATAGATAGATAGATAGATAGATAGATAGATAGATAGATAGATAGATAGATAGATAGACAGATAGATAGATAGATGAATAGATAGATATTTGATGGATGAATAGATAGATATTTGATGGATGAATAGATAGCTAGATAGATAGATATTCAATGGATGAGTAGATGGATAGATAGATAGATAGATAGATAGATAGATAGATAGATAGATAGATAGATAGATAGATAGATAGATAGATAGATAGATAGATAGATAGTGTTTGATATTTGCAAATCATGCCCAAGGAGTGGGGCATATAGAACAATGACTTGCTAGGCCCATTTGGAATCACATACATGTGCAATGTCGATGTTATACCTGTTTATAGACTAATTGCAGATTTTTTATAATGTTGGGCACAGTGGGCAAGCGTTAAATTATTATTTCTGCCAGATTTTTTATTTTTATTTTTTTGTGACCCAGTTGTAGCGATTTTTATTACTTCCTGTCCCTGTGAGCTCTGTGCAAGAAATGGAGACTGCCAGACAGGAAGACACAAACCGCAATAAACACACTGTCAAAACCCATTGGTTAACCCTTCCCCATTCTATTTTTTATTTTTTTATATATATATTTATTTTTGTTTTTTTGTTTTTGTTTTTTTTTGTGCCTCACGTTGGAGAAACCCATCCCACAGCAGAGGTAGAATAAAATGCTCTTTCTTCAGTGGATGCAGGGCCTTTTTTCTTAGAGAATAGGTGCAAGAACTCCTCCCATCTGAGTCACCCTTCATCTCTGCCCCATGCCCCATGCCCCATGCCCCATGGGGCGACACAGTGGTGTGGGGCGGCACAGTGGTGTAGTGGATAGCACTTTCGCCTAGCAGTAAGAAGGGTCGCTGGTTCGAATCCCAACCACGACACTACCTGCCTGGAGTTTGCATGTTCTCCCTGTGCCTGCATGGGTTTCCTCCGGGTACTCCGGTTTCCTCCCACACTCCAAAGACATGCTGGTAGGTTAATTGGATCCTGTCTAAATTGGCCCTAGTATGTAAGAATGTGAGTTAGGGACCAAAGATTGTAAGCCCCTTGAGGGTAGGGACTGATGTGAATGTGCAATGTATATGTAAAGCGCTGCGTGAATTGACGGCACTATATAAGTACCTTAAATAAATAAAATACCCACCTCTGAGCACCATCCCTTGGTTCCACCCCCTACCCCCACCTCCCAGTAGCGCCCCTTTTACAGAATACAGAACCAATTATCATTTTCTGCTACTAAGTAATTTGTATGGCATTTGTTAACGATAACAAGAAAGATGGGAAAATAGATCCCCCGCAGTGAGCAAAAATCGACCCCACCCCAGCAACAATAGACCTCCCCCAGCAAGAATAGAACCCCACCCAGCAAAAATAGACCCCCTTCATCACACAACAGTGGACTTCCCCCCCAGCAACAATGGACCATTAGCAGCAACAACAGACCTCCCAGCAGCCAGCATGCATAGAGCATCCAGCAGCCAGCAACAATAGACCTCTCCCTCAACCGTAGATTCCTCTCACCAACAATAGACCCCATGCAAAAATAGATCCCCACCATTGACAATAGATCCCTCAGCGCCCCTTACCATTACATACATTCAGCGACAGAGGTGCTGGAACTGCGTTCCCTTGTGTTCCCCCTGAGTGGATGACTTACCAAAGAGTATTACCTAATACTGCAGTCCTGCAGTCTCCCTGGTTGTGATGACCTGCAGCAATCACTGGTCCTGCATTGTATATATTGACGTAGAGGAAAGAAGAGGAATAGAACTTCAGCTCTTGTAGGACCACAAGTTAAGGTGAGTATTATTCTGTGTTAAATATTCCCCTGGACAAACTGAACATTATACTCTTCATATGCTGTGGGCTGAATGGCCATGTTTATTTTTTTCCAGGCCAGGGTTCCACTACAAGTAAAGCAAATTCAGACAGCCTTTTATAGCTAAGTTATTTTCAGCCATATGCCAAAGTCTGCTGTAGTTTTTTTACATGATTTGGATGACTTGTTCCCCCATGGTGGCTAAATGTTTATTTCCCATTAAGGACCTGATATCCATGAAGTTTGTATGTTCTTGTGTTTCCATGGGTGCCAATTTTACATCTGTTAAAATGTTTATGTATGTGATAACATGCATTTCTGACATTTGTGAGTGCTCAAATAGAATATATTGCAAAATGCAATATATATTAGAATATATTGCTTGCAAATGTCAGGGTATGTGAAGGCGGCCTTAATTGTACTTAATTAGCTTGAATTCTACAAATTTATGCCAGTAAAATAATATAAGCTCTGTATTATTTTTCTCATAACTGTGAAAGCTGAAAGCTTCAGTTATTTTAGCTAATTAACAAAGAAAGCTAAAGATTTTTCTCAAACTTACGAGTTAAAACACTGACATCATTCTAAATATAAACATGTTCAGATCCATCACCAAATACCAAGACACCAGATAATTAACCAATTTGAGAACATAAAAGCTAAATTAATGAAGGCTATGTGTTTATTGTTGGAATATGAGAGAAAATAAAATAAAATACGGACGCAGAATATGTTGCAACTTCATTCTTATTGAAGTTGAATCGTAAACACAGAACTTCAAAGTATAAAAGGATCAATCATAGTTTTCACATTATAGGCATCCTGGTACTAGACTATCTTGTGCAAACAAACTTTCAAAAAAAGATATCCTATTACTTATTTACCATTAACAGTTACCTGGGATTCAAGAGGCAAGGGGGAGCACCATTCGAAACATAAAAGCTACTAAATGCCTGTATATCGATTTGTTTTTAATGGCATTGTACTAAATATGATGATTTTTTGCATTTTTGGTTGCTAGCAACAATAAAATAAATAAAGATTAAAGATTTTATATCTAAAGGCAAACATTTTTTTAAGTTTTTGAGCGCAGGGGGATTGCAACATCTGTCAGTACTTATATCGAAATTTGTGCTCCCGTTAAAGCGGAGTTCCATCCAAAAGTGGAACTTCCGCTTATCTGTCCCCCCCCCCCTCTGGTGCCACATTTGTTACCTTTCAGGGGGAATGGGGGAACAGGTACCTGTTTTTGTCGGGTACCCTTCCCCGCTGCCAGAGACGGCGCTGCAGCACCGTCCCTTGTGCCATCCCTCACTGCCTTTGATCCTCCAATAGGATCACTAATATAGGTCTAACATATAGTCCTCATGATCTTCTTTATCCCTTTCAAATCTTCTAGATTTTAGCTTTAAAATCATATACATAACACATTTATGTGCATATGTCAAGATAATGATACATACATTAGGGTCAAAGCAAATGTTCATGAGAAATAAGGAGAACGTGACAGTCCTTAAGTTAATAAAGTAAGCTTCAGCAAAATAGAACAGAACAGAACAGAACAGAAAAGTCTGTCTTGCCTTGAGTCTTGCAAATGTCCAGGTTGTACAAAATCCATATTATTTCAGTCCTCAAGTTCATTTCCTAAACTTTTAAACACCTTTGAGGACTCTGTACCTTCCCATATAGCCAGGAGAAATCTACTACCCCATAAGAGTTTGCCTCTTGGTAAGGACATCCACGGACAAACTGGAACTGATGTTGCAAAGAAACAAAGAAGTCATCCTTCCGGTTAGGTCACTCGGGTCTTCAGCCTGGTACTTCAGATCTTTCTCTTTCTTGTCCACTGGAACTTTTAGACCTTGGTTTGGCATCATGGCCCCCCTCCAGCCTTACCAGGAACTTCTGGGACAAAGATCTCCATGCAAGGATCAAGTAATTTCTTCAAGTAGAACATCTGGATAAAGGCGTAAATAGGGGGCAGATACTCTCCAGTCCACATGAATAACTACAGAATCAAACTACTAGTTAAAGGTCCTCCCCCCCTTTTTCTTTTTAAACCTTCGGAGGTGTTAACAATAATATTCTTGCCATTAAAAAATTCAAACATAATTCCATAAGTATGCAGAAATAAAAATGTTTCATAGCCGGTTTTCTTTACTAGATAAATATATATATATATATATATATATATATATTCAATTGAACATACAGTATCTCACAAAAGTGAGTACACCCCTCACATTTGTGTAAATATTTTATTGTATCTTTCCATGTGACAACACTGAAGGAATGTCACTTTGCTACAATGTAAAGTAGTGAGTGTACAACTTGTATAACAGTGTAAATTTGCTGTCCCCCTCAAAATAACTCAACAAACAGCCATTAATGTCTAAACCTCTTGCAACAAAAGTGAGTACACCCCTAAGTGAAAATGTCCAAATTGGGCCCAATTAGCCACCCTCTCTGGTGTCATGTGACTCGATAGTGTTACAAGGTCTCAGGTGTGAATGGAGAACAGGTGTGTTAAATTTGGTGTTATCGCTCTCCCTCTCTCATACTGGTCACTGGAAGTTCAACATGACACCTCATGGCAAAGAACTCTCTGAGGATCTGCAAAAAAAGAATTGTTGCTCTACATAAAGATGATCTAGGCTATAAGAAGATTGCCAAGACCCTGAAACTGAGCTGCAGCAAGGTGGCCAAGACCATACAGTAGTTTAGTAGGACAGGTTCCACTCAGGACAGGCCTCACCATGGTCGACCAAAGAAGTTGAGTGCACGTGCTCAGCGTCATATCCAGAGGTTGTCTTTGGGAAATAGGCGTATGAGTGCTGCCAGCATTGCTGCAGAGGTTGAAGGGGTGGGGGGGTCAGCCTGTCAGTGCTCAGACCATACTCCCCACACTGCATCAAATTGGTCTACATGGCTGTCGTCCCAGGGGGAAGCCTCTTCTAAAGATAATGCATAAGAAAGCCCACAAACAGTTTTCTGACGACAAGCAGACTAAGGACATGGATTACTGGAACCATGCCCTGTGGTCTGATGAGACCAAGATAAACTTATTTGGTTCAGATCATGTCAAGCGTGTGTGGCGGCATTCAGGTGAGGAGTACAAAGACAAGTGTGTCCTGCCTACAGTCAAGTAAGGTGGTGTGAGTTTTGATGGTCTGGGTCTGCATGAGTGCTGCTGACGCTGGGGAGCAGTTCATTGAGGGAACCATGAAAGCCAACATGTACTGTGACATACTGAAGCAGAGCATGAGTCCCCTCCCTATGGAGACTGAGCCGCAGGGCAGTATTCCAACATGATAACGACCCCAAACACACCTCCAAGACGACCACTGCCTTTCTAAAGAAGCTGAGGGTAAAGGTGAGGGACTGGCCAAGCATGTCTCCAGACCTAAACCCTATTGAGCATCTGTGGGGCATCCTCAAACGGAAGGCGGAGGAGTGTAAAGTCCTTAACATTCACCAGCTCCATGATGTCGTCATGGAGGAGTAGAAGAGGACTCCAGTGGCAACCTGTGAAGCTCTGGTGAACTCCAATTTGGACATTTTCAATTAGGGGTGTACTCACTTTTGTTGCCAGCAGTTTAGACATTAATGGCTGTGTGTTGAGTTATTTTGAGAGGACAGCAAATTTACACTGTTATACAAGCTGTACACTCACTACTTTGCAATGTAGCAAAGTGTCATTTCTTCAGTGTTGTCACATGATAAGATAGAATAAAATATTTCCAAAAATGTGAAGGGTGTACTCACTTTTGTGAGATACTGTATGTCTCTAACCCAATTTTGCAGCAGGATTCCACTAAACTGCTGCTGAAGTCAACACACGTACACAGAATAATGCATCACTCGGCCTTTAATTCCTGGTTCTGTATCTTAAATACAATATATTGTCAAGATATGACCAAGTGATATTTACAACATTACACCAATAGAAACCAATAAAGAAAATGTCCATCCATTGCTTGTAATCATTTACCACTTCCTGCCTGCCGGCCATCAAATGACGGCTGGGCGACGCGGCTCTCGTTCTGGGTGGACGTCATATGATGGCCCTCCAGAACGGCTGCTCTCGTGTGCCCGTGGGGGTGCGCATCGCGGTGATCGGTGGTGTGGTGTGTCAGTCTGACACACCACTACACTGATTTTGGTAAAGAGCCTCTGACGGAGGTTCTTTACCACGTAATCAGCTATGTTCAATCACGGCTGATCACAATGTAAACAGGAAGAGCCGTTGATTGGCTTTTCCCCAGTAGAGAAGAGCCAATTGACTGCTCTCCTGACCGAGGGGTCTGTGCTGATTGTTTATCAGCGCAGCCCCCCCTCGGATGCCCACCCAGGACCACCAGGATGCCGCCAGGACCACCAGGGATTGTCACCACACTGGACCACCAGGTATGCCACCCTAGACCACCAGGGAAATGCCAATCAGTGCCCAAGCAGCTGCCAATCAGTGTCCAACCCTAATGCCTGCCAGTGCCATTAGTGATGCCTATCAATGCCATCTATTAGTGCCACATATCAGTGCCCATCAGTGCCACGTATCAGTGCCCATCAATTCCCAGCAGTGCCGCCTACCAGTGCCCATCAGTGCCCAGCAGTGCCACCTATCAGTGCCACCCATAAGTACCCATCAGTGCAGCCTTTCAGTGCCCATCACTGTCACCTATCAGTGCCCACCAGTGCCACCCATGAGTGCCCACTGATAGTGCTGCCTATCAATACCCATCAGTGCTGCATATCAGCGCCACCCATCAGTGCCGCCTACCAGTGTCCACCAGTGCTGCCTATCAGTGCCCATCGTCAGTGCCCATCAGTGCCACCTCATTGGTGCCACCTCATCAGTGCCGCCTTATCAGTGACCATCAGTGAAGGAGAAAACATACTTATTTACAAAATTTTATAACAGAAACAAAAGAAAAACTTTTTTTTTTTTAATTTTAGGTCTTATTTTATTTGTGTAGCAAAAAAGTAAAAAATACAGAGGTTATCAAATACCACCAAAAGAAAGCTCTATTTGTGGGAACAAAATTATAAAAATTATGTTTGGGTACAGTGTAGCATGACCGTGCAATTGTCATTTAAACAGCGACAGCGCTGAAAGCTGAAAATTGGCTTGGGCAGGAATAGGGTGTAAGTGCCTGGTATTGTAGGTAAAAACAAACCCACTTACATAGAATTGTTAATATACATATGTTTGTCCCCCTTAATAACACCTGTTAGTGATTAATACACATATTCTAAAAGGATATATGTGTGTATTATTGTAAAATCTTAAAGTTAGTTCCCATTATGCCCCAGACATATTTATCAGATTTATGATTATAATTATAAACAAAGTCTAGGCGTATCACCAAGCTCTCTACAAGTATTTTCTAGTTCTCACGTTTTGTATCATCTTTTCTATAACATCAATGTTACCACATATGAGCCTGGCGAGCTAAAAGGAACTTTAAAGACTCACGCTTAAGTCACAGTAAAGCACAAAATAAGTACATAATTTAAGGGGGATCTTTACAAGACCCTTAAAGTGGGGGGGCTGGAACATCTGTTTAAGGAAATTCACCCTCTCTATTTGTTCTGTTTACTGTTATCACCAAAAGTGAAAAAGGAACAAAATCCAAGATTGGTGGTTACAAAAACTGTAAAAGGGGGTCAATTTCGGGTGACCCTGGTGGCAACCAGGGATTTCCCTCACTTCCTGTTGTGGTTATGGTACAGGAAGTGAAGGGAAATCTCCCCAATGAGACACTAATTACAAAAAAACTGATAAGAGTTATAATCTTCCTTTACTCTATCTAAAAAAAAAAGTTTTCCCTTTAGTTCTTCTTTAAAGTATAACTAAAGGCAAAACTTGTTTTTAGTTTTGGATAGAGTGGAATGGGATTAGAACACTTGTCAGTTTTTTATTGCTGCCTGTGTCCCCATTAGGGAGATTCACCCTCTCTATTTGTCCTGTTTACCATTATCATTGAATATGAAAGTAAAAGAAAATCCCACATTGTTGGTTGTCCCCAGAAAAGTAATAGAGGGGAAATCTTCCAATGGGGACACTAGTTCTGGTGATTTGGAGGTCCCCAAGAAATTCCCTTAATTTGCAGGGATTTTCCCCTCACTTCCTTTTTAGCTATGAGTCAGGAAGTGTAGGAATATCTCTGCAATGGGACAGAGATGGCGAAAAAAAAATCTGACAGGGGTTATAACCCTTCCTTGCTCTATCCAAAATGAAAAAAAAAAGTTTTGCCTATAGTTCTACTTTAAGTAATCTGTAAATTGAGTCTAAGGTGTATCTTAGTTTTGGATAAAATGGGGAATGGTTTGACCATTTGCCAGGTTCTTATTGCTGCCTGCATCTCTTCTAGGAGATTCACTCTTTTTGTCCTAAGGACTATTGTAACCGGCACTAGAAGTGATGGGAGATACACAATTTAGAGTTACCAAACAGAATTAGATGCAAAGTTGTCCAATGGTAACACTAGTTTCAGAGAGACAATTTGTCCTCACTTTAGAGAGATTTCCTCTTATGTCCCGCTATATCTATGAGACAGGAAATGAAAGGAACTGTCCCCATTGGGAAACATTTTTCAAAAAAAAAAAAAAAAAACCTGACAGGAATGTAAATCATATCTATCCTATCTAGAGCAAGAAAAAACAATTGGCTTTAACCTGACTCTAACATTTGGCCTAAACCTTTAACCCTTCATCTGCCAGAGCCATTTTTGCATTTTTTGCACACATGCTAACCACTTCAATACTGGGCACTTTTACCCCCTTCCTGCCCAGACCAATTTTCAGCTTCCAGCGCTGTCACAATTTGAATGATTTGAAGATTTGCGCGATCATGCAACACTGAAAAGGCATACCGGTTCAACAGGGTCTGCACTTTAACTGCCACCATTTAAAGCGCAGACCCTGTTGGATTGGTATGTCTTTTCAAGCTCATTTCCCATGATGCTCTCATTTCTCTGTCTTTGAATCTTGATTCTTAATCTGTGTTGTGTTTCATTTTAGAGTGTTAAATATATTATAAAAACTCCTTATGGAATGCCCCTGAAGAAAGGACTCTCTACAGGTCCTGAAACGCATCTGGCTCAGTACCAGGAGAATATTTTCATATGATCCAGTTCTGCTATAGTTTTTATTAATTTGTTATATGGTGATGTACGCACCAACTTTTTAACATTACTAATACAATTTCTACGTTATTATAATATAATTGTTTATCAGTTACCTTAAAAGTCCCTTGTGCTAATTGGGGGCTGCCTTTCCTTTATGGTTCCAACATACTATGCAGAACTGCTAAGGAAATGCAGGACTGTTGGTCCTGCACTGTACATGATGATGTTGGGGGACTGCAACCAGCCAGATGAAGTTGCTTCCGGGAACCGGTTACACAGAGAGAAGAAGCCTGCAGAGGAAAGGAATAAAGTATTTACATTTTTTCTTTTCTCCCCTACCAAATAAGCATGTAACCCAAGCAATCTGAGAGTGGGGCCCACTGTATGGGTAAATTTAACAACATTCCCAAGTGGGGCTTTTACCTTAAAGTTCCGGTGTATATCCACATGAAAAATCCTGTAAAAGTCCCACCATCCCCCCTTAGTCATTATATAAAAAAATTAGGCCTCAGATGCAGGGCATTCGCTTTGTACATACCTGGTCCTCCTCTGCCAGACAGTGTTTATATTCATTTTTCTCCTACCTCCTGAGTTTCCAAGTGCAGTTGTGACTTCAAGATCTATAGATATAATTGGGATAGTCACGTTGTGCAGAAAATTCAGGCATAGCTTGGATGCCCAGCAAAAAAATACACTAACCTGGCAGAACCTGGCAAAACGGCAAAGGTGTTTGCAGCTACGGGTTAAATGTGATAAGCCCTGCTAAAGATTGTTCTATGCAGTTTAAATCTACCACTGGCCAACTGCCATTAATATAACTTGCCACGTAGTTGAAAAAGGCTGCGAACCAGTCCTTCAGAGGACAGCACTAAACTCTAATAATCTGAGTTTTTGAAAAATAAGCTTCTTTTATTATACAGGGTATTAAAATGGCAGAGCGGTACTCCAGTTTTAAAATAAAAATGTAATTATCAGTTTTAGAGGAGAAAAGTGTGTGTTTTCATGATAAATTCTCTTTAATGCCATTGAATACAATTTATTAGCACAAAGTTCACACACTAGTTTTATGGGTCCTGAGGAAGAGAGGATTTGTCTTAGGGAGTGTTAATTTTTTATGGACTTTTTTATAGAGGTAATTATAAGTACAGTGATTTTAAATTCTCCAAAATCCTTGAGTGCACATGAAGGAGAAATATGTGAGTTTTAAGTCTCTGTGCACCATGTGCATATATGGATTAGTCAGGTTAATGTATTAAGAGACACTATAGTTATGGTTTCTTACCAGATTTGGCAGCCTTCTGTAGTTTAGACCCCATCTGCTGATCTGGCAAGCTTTAGTAAGCAGGAGTTCTGTGTATTATAACATTTGACATGGCTGAACTACAGAGCACAGTCTGTCAAGCAAAGAAATAACATACGTATGTGAAAAATAGCCCTTCTATTTAAAATGCACATTTTTAATATGCAAAACTGGCTTTAAAATAAATAATAATATTTACAAGCTTATTTAAAGCTGAACTCATCAGATGGCTAAATATAACAAACAACTTTTACTACAAAGATTACCTTTTACCAGGAACTGCCAAGCATGATAACTTAGTTTGCCACTTTTCCGGTTGAGCGATGGCTAGTGTCATTTAACCCACTTTCTGTGAGTTAAGGCTGTCATAGACACACCCCTGAGGAACGCCTCATCAAGCACCCTGGGCTCACACTACTCCTGGACTGAGTGGAACTCAGATATCATTGTGTGAGAACTGTACAGCAATGTGGTGTAACTAGACTGGCTTGAAAAGGTATGTATCTTTTTTTTTTTTTTTGGGGGTGACTTCGGGGGGGAGGGGGAGGGAAGGCTAGATTTTATGTTTAAAGCCCATATTCAGTTTTAGTTGTGGATACAATGAGAAGCAAATTAAATTCATGTTAGGTTTTGGCTTTAGTCTGTGACCCCACTATAAACAGTTTCTCCACTCCTCACTTCCTGTCCTATTGACACCCCTACAAAAAATGGGGGAGAGCAATAATCATCTGAAAGAAAAGCTTAGAGTAAAATAAACAGATTCAGACATTTTAAACAACAATTGGAACAAGTGCAACAACAACTCACTCTTCTCCTTATGGACAAGGCTGAGAAGCAGATCCAATGCTCTAAGAATAAATTCTATCTTAAAGGTAACAAACCAGACTCTGTGTTTGCTAAACCTCTATGGACATTTGAGACCTTGTTTAAACCCCTTCGCCTTAATGTTAGCAATCAGGGACCCATTAGCAATCTAGTAATATAGTAGACGAGTTTCATAAATACTTGTGATCACTGTCTCACTACAGCCACCTTTAGCCTGGCAAGAATGGACAGGTTTTTGTTTAATATATGCCTTCCCCAAAATCAATAATCTCCCAGGGCCAGATGGCTTCACAGTAATATACTACAATAAATTCAGTGATATCCTAACACCTCATCTTGCCCATCATTTCAGTTTCTTGTTGGAGGATGGTAAGTTGCGTGGGGACACCATGACTGTGGGTATTCTTACCAAAGCTGAACTTCATTCACTAATCCCGGGTTAACTTTAGCCTATCTCATTATTGAATTTGAATTTGGATGTAAAACTGTTGGCCAAAATATTGATGACCAGGCTGAAAGACAAGATTTTGGGATTGATAGGCAAGAACCAAGCTGGCTTTAAGCCTAAACATCAAGCTGCCGACAACTATAGACACGCAATCCACTTGATTTAGCTTTTTAGACCAAAGGATCAATTGGCCTTCCTCATTTCCCTGGATATCCAGAAAGCTTTTGACAGCCAAGTTCTAAAAAACTGGGGTTTTGGCCACCAATTCTTTCCTGGATTACAGCACTATACGATAACCCTAAAGCTTTTATCCAGTATGTTGGGTTTTAGTAGTCCCTATTCCCCATTAAAAGGGGCAGGAGACCACTTTATCTATTGCTATTTGCTCTGGTGCTGGAACCACTACCTCTATTTGTTAGATCTAACTCAGATGTATGGGGGTATAGGTGGCTGGATACCAGCATAAAGTATGCTATTCGTGGACGACATCTTGGATGTCCCTCGAGAATCCCTTGATTTGTCTTCTGAACCTGATGGGTATCCTCAATGAGTTCTCTGCCTTCAATATCAATGACTGTAAATCCAAGGCTCTGAATATTACCCTTTCCCTGGATTAATTACATTTTCTCAAGGCAAACTTTCTTTATCAATGGACCTATAATTGTCTGCCCTACCTGGGGATATATCTTACACCCTCTTATGAAACACTCTATGAGGCAAATTTTGGCTCTCTTCTACATAAAATGGCTGCAATTTTGGAGGCACTGAAAAATTATCAAATCTTGTGGCTAGGGAGAATAGCGGTATTAAAAATGACACTCCTTCCAAAACTTTTATATCCCTTCAGGACCATTCCAATAAACGTTCCTTACCATACACTTCAATCTCTTCAATGGCCTTGTATTAGGTTTATATGGCACAACTCAAGACTGAAGGCAATAGTCTGGTTTCATCCACGATTCAGGAGGGACCTACTTGTACCCTATATTCAACAGTATTTTCGGGCAGCACAAATCACTCCCTTGGCAGGTTACCATGTAACCACCAACACCCCTCTGTGGGTAAGCATTAGAGAATCTTTGATTGTTCCTATAACAATAGATACCATTTCATGGGTTGCCCCTGATGCTCACAAGCATAACTCATATCCAATCCTTAAACATTTCCTTAAAATGTGGGATGCGGTAAAATACTCAGGTACCTTGATGTAGCCTCACATGCCACTGGCCACTCTGCTCCTTAAAGGGGTTGTAAAGGTAAAAATTTTTTCACCTTAATGCATTCTATGCATTAAGGTGAAAAAACTTTTGACAATACCGCCGCCCCCCTGCCCCCCCGTTTTACTTACCTGACGCCTCGAATCTTCGCTGCTCGTTCTCGTCATCTTCATTGCAGCTCAGCCTGGTCGCTGATTGGCTGCAGTGGATGGATTGAAAGCAGCGCAGCCATTGGCTCGCGCTGCTGTCAATCACATCCGATGACGCGGCGCACCGGGGGGCGGGGCCGAGTGATACAGCGAGCGGCTATAGCCGCCGGCTGTATCACGGGAGCGCGCCCGCAAGCACTCACCACCATGCGAGGGAGCTCGCATTAAGGTGGTTAATGCTTGCGGGGAGGAGCTGAAACAGCCGCCGAGGGACCCCAGAAGACCAGGTTCGGGGCCACTCTGTGCAGAACGAGCTGCACAGTGAAGGTAAGTATAACATGTTTGTTATTTAAAAAAAAAAAAAATCTTACCTTTACAACCCCTTTAATCTCTCTTCTTCTTTCAATAAAAACCTAGAAGTTTTAGTGGTGGGCAGTGTCGGGTTTCCATCAGATATACAATCTACTAACATTGAAAGACTTAAGCTTCATTGCCTTTTAATCTTCCAGTAAATTCCCCCCCCACTGAAATTGTATCTCTATCTCCATCTTTTTGTGAAAATGCACCTGCAACACACAGGCTTGCCACTCACCCTCACTTCATTTGAACATGTCTGCTGCAGTGACCCTTTGTCCAAGAATTATACTGTTTTCAATTAACAAATCTATCTTTTCCAGTGACATGTCAGACTCCCCACTCTATGTTGCATAATGGGAAAGGGACTTGGGAAACCTCCTGGGGTCACGGCAATGGTCCCAAATATGGGTGACATTGCTCATGGGTCCATAAATTCTTCCTTTTTTGGAGGCTAATTCTAAGCTTTCACTAAGATGGTATATGGATAGCTAAATTTGTACAGGGTGCTGCATATTTGTGTGGGGCTGTGGTATGGCTGCACTCTGGTGCATGTGTGGTGGGATTGTCCTTGGATCAAATGATTCTGATCAAGGGTATATCAGCTGATGTATACAGTTATTGGAGATAGCTTTCCCAAGAACATGTACGAGACCTTGCTTGATTTAAAACTTCCTTTGTGCACTTCCAATCAATTTAAATTGATATATTTTATATTCACGGCAGCTAAACAAACTTTGGCTAAAGCATGGAAATCATGGGTACTCATCGTAGCTCAAGTCATACAAAAGATATTGTGATATTTAACTAATGAGAAATTGGCTAGCACCTTATGTGGTAATACCAAAAATGTAGGAAGATTTGAAACCCCTAGATTTCAAATGACCTAGGGGGGAATATTAAAAATCCGACATCTTTAATCAACTATACTCTATCATTGGGGGACTCATCTTGTGGATGGAATCAGTTCCAGCCCAACTCCAACCCATTTTGTTTTTCTGTTCTCTTTCTCTTTTTTCTCTTTCTGTTCACCTAGTTTTTAAGTTCTTTGCCTTTTATGTTCATTTGGCATCAAGCCTGTGACTTTGCAGCCATCATCCTGAAATGAGGGTTCTTCTAAGTCTTTTCTTGAAAAGGGAGAAGCCTCTGACATATGCAGACTCTCATACAGACCTTACACCATAAAATGTAGTCCCTCACTTATTGCACCCCACTGATATTTGGTTTATGCCTTTCCTACCTATTATGGTGGGCCTAAGTACCTTTCAATTCTCTTTACATTATGAACTAGGGCTTATAGGTTGTTCTGAACCTATGTGTGTTTTCTAATTACTCTCAGGACTCTATCATACATGTGCTGCGCACTGTAATTCATTGTACATTGCTGTGACATAAAACAAAATACTGGCTTGATGGTATTGCCTTGTCTATTGCATTTATTGAAACCAAAAACAATGCTAGAGTTTTAAACCTTACCACTCTACTAAAGTGTTCATTGTATTTCTCTGTGTCCCCATAGGTGAGATTATGTCATCACTTCCTGACCAAGAAGTAGAGGAAATCATCTTAGTAGGGAAAATGATGGCAATTCCCCATTATCTTCCCCATTATATTGAAAATAGGAGAGCCTTTTTTAGCTGGAGATAGGCTTTAAATGGAGATTTTTCATTTCATTGTGGATTCATCCAGTTTTTTTTAACAAGGTGCAAATTAAATCTGTTTTTGGTTTCTCATATTATCACCTACTCTAACAAACCCCCAGTTTTTCATTGTGCTTTTCTACATGGTGAATGGCAGACATTGTGATTCAAGCAAAACATGATTGTGGCGGCTGAAAGACCTGGACTGCTGTTAACTAGCAGACACATATCACCTTTATTGATCCTAGTACTTTGTCAGTCTGTGGCACATTTCTAAAAGTTCACTCATCTCTACCATTGACAGAATAAAGTGAAAGTACAATTTCAGGAATCAGTTTCACATTTTGTTTCCCGACTATGGCTTGTGAAACATCCCCAGAGACCAAAAATAAATAAAAAAAATAACTTGGATTGACTGCTGGAATTGTGCTACTTCTTCTTCATATTTTATACTTTGTTCCCCTGGAAAATACACTCTTTTCAGCGGGAACCAATCATGATGGGGGAATCGGAATATTTTGTCTTAAATTATTTTACTGTCCAGACAGAGGGTCAGGGGAGAATGAAAACTCGTCCTACAAGCTTTAAGCATATACAAGTGACAAACATGAAAAAAGGTTTTTAGCAGTTTATATTTACTAAAATGTTTGCATTTTTATGTTCTGTGTACTGTGGGAGACCACATATAGTGAATGCAGGGTCCTGGGTTTAGTAACACTTTAAAGCGGGAGTCCGGCAACCAATCTTTTTTTTTTTTTTTTTCTAGGTCATTGAGATACTTTGCTAATCCCAAAATAATACTCACAGTTTGGGTGTAATATTTCCGCCTCTGTCTGTTTTCGTAGTGAAGAATAACTTAAAAAATTTGATGCTGGCTGTTTCCATCTTGCTTGTGGGCATGTGAAGCCCACAAGCATTGATTTCCTGGGATGCAGTGAATGCTGTTCATTCACAGCTTGTTCACGTGCATGATCATTGTTTCCGCACTGAAAACATAGCAGTGTAATAACAGAGTTTTGTAGTGTTAACATTCATCCATTATTTTATAATATTATGTACACTCAGAAGTTGAAAGATAGTATGTAAGGCCAACCATGTCACATTCCATGCCTGTCAGACCTCAAGTGACATCTGATCTTTAACTCTCAAGCTTAAAGGGTTTGTAAAGTCAGAAGATTTTTTTATCTTAATACATTCTGTGCATTAGGATAAAAAGCCTTCTGTGTGCAGCAGCCCCCCTCAGGCCTCCTAATACTTACCCGAGCCCCATCTCTATCCAGTGATGTCCATGAGTCCCTCGGCCATCCGGGACTCTCCCTCCTGATTGGCTAAGATACTGCAGTGGCGCCATTGGTTACAGCTGCTGTCAATCAAACTCAGTTAACCAATCAGGAGAGAGAGAGGAGGAGGCCAGGCCACAGCGCTGTGTCTGAATGGATACATGGAGCTGCAGCTCAGCTCCGGTGTCCCCCATAGCAAGCTGCTTGCTGTTGGAGCGTTCAACATAAGGGAGGGGCCAGGAGCTCCAGCCAGGAGAAGGAGAAGGAGGAGGATCTACTGTGTGCAAATCCACTCCACAGAGCAGGTAAGTATAACATGTTTGTTATTTTAACAGGAAAAAAAGGAGACTTTACAATCACTTTTATGCCCCGTACACACGGTCAGACTTTGTTCGGACATTCCGACAACAAAATCCTAGGATTTTTTCCGACGGATGTTGGCTCAAACTTTTTTTGTCTACACACGGTCGCACAAAGTTGTCGGAAAATCCGATCGTTCTGAACGCGGTGACGTAAAACACGTACGTCGGGACTATAAACGGGGCAGTGGCCAATAGCTTTCATCTCTTTATTTACTCTGAGCATGCGTGGCACTTTGTCCGTCGGATTTGTGTACACACGATCGGAATTTCCGACAACGGATTTTGTTGTTGGAAAATTTTATCTCCTGCTCTCCAACTTTGTGTGTCGGAAAATCCGATGGAAAATGTCCGATGGAGCCCACACACGGTCGGAATTTCCGACAACACGCTCCGATCGGACATTTTCCATCGGAAAATCCGACCGTGTGTACGGGGCATTAGAATCAGATTTAGACAAAGTAAATGAAGGTTAATAAAGTGCCCCTATGTCAGGTCACCTTGAGGCTAGGTGACAGATGCACACCGTTGGGATCAGGAGTTCACCACAAGGTAGTAGACCCTACGGCTGACTGCTGCGGATGGGAGTCAGGGTAGTAAGGAAGGCAGGGCCGCTGGAACACCAACACGGATCCCACCAGGGTTAGAGCGTAAGATTCCCTAGGGCACGGAGTCTAAGAGCCAGCAGGTGTTCACCAGAGCCTCTATTGGTTAGGATGGATTGGGCTGCAACTGGCTCCAGGTCGCGACCCCCAGGGTCCCCCAGCTCACATCCACAGTAGGCAACAGGAGGATAGGGATAGTAAGGGAATAAGCCAAGGTTGGGGCCACAAGCAGACAAGGACAACAGAGTTCACGCCAAGGTTCAGGGTCACAGGCAAACAGGGATAGTGGGGGACACGCCAAAGGTCAGGGTCACGAGCAGACAGCAATAGTTGAGAACATGCCAAGGTCGGTAACAGAAATAAACGTAGAGCACACGGCAGCAGGAACAAGAAGCCAAACACACAATGGATACACAATGGTTGATCAGCACTGCTGGCTTGCAGTGCACAGGTTAATAAAAGTTTCCCTGATAGGGCCTGGGGTGGGGCCATGCTTAGAGGAGAGGTTATAAAACCAGCCAGGTGTGAGGGGCTGGCCTCTTAGTCTGAACACATGAGGAACAGGTAAGCTGACAGAGAAAGATTACTGCATAACCATGACACCCTATATATCTTTCACAAGTAAGCCTGCATAATTATTATTTAAGCTGAATTTCAGGTAATCAGTGAAACAGATTCATAATTCTATTCTGCCACCTTTGATTCATCTGGTATTATGATCTAGATATCTCTGCCAAAGAGCCTAGGCACATTAATGGCCTCATGTTTCTCTCTTAAGCAATAGAGCTTGGTCATCAACCTTTCCCTACTGACAATGAAGAGCCAAAACACTGCCAGAAACATAACCCTTCTGTCTCTTCCTGTAAGCAAGTCTTCAGTACCATACATGCCTAGATTTTCTCTTGTTCAGCTTGCAGGCCAGGTGAGAGAAAATCAATCAATCCCCCTTCTACGCTAACTGTATTGATGGAGGAACTTCTACTGCCAGCTATTGTATACAGACACCTGCAGCTACCCGAATACACAAACAATAAATGCATTTGATAGGATGCAGTCACTGTTTGGCTGATAATTTTTCCAATTTGGTTGATTTTTAAATTGACTTTTTATGAGCCAGGTGGCGCTTGCAGGGCCAACCACAACTTGAAATTTAGCCTATTTAGCCGGAATCACCCAAAATTCAAGCCCCCTATAGAGACCTTCAGGCTGACAACACCCATTGTGCAATACCGCAGAGCTTGACTGGTTCAGAGTGCCATCCCTTCCTCGCTTAGTCTGTTTCAATCCAGGCTCCTGCATATTCTGTTTTTATAACCCTGATGAAATGGTAGCGCTAAGCCCCTGATGGTGTGTTGGCTGTTGCAAAAGTAAATCTTTTAAAGAAATATACAAGCTAGTGTGACACTCCCATCCTTTCAACACTCTAATGCCGTGTGCACACGATCAGATTTTCTGACAACAAATGTTGGATGTGAGCTTGTTGGTGGAAAGTCCGACCGTGTGTATGCTCCATCGAACATTTGTTGTCAGACTTTCCGCCAACAACTGTTGGCTAGCAGGTTCTCAAATTCTCAAATCGCTGTCGGCCGGTACACATCCAGCGCTTCGGGACAAGCTAGAGGATACACATCCACGGCTGGGAGAGATGACTTCACTGACCCCCTTGATTGCCTTGGGACTTTGTTATGCTTAAAACCTCCTTCTTAAATGTGAGTGCAAACCTTGCTGTTGCCTATTTTTAATTAAATTGTTTTAAAAGTCTGCACCCAGAGGCGCCTCCTTTTCCTTGTTCCACCAACAAATGTTTGTTGTTGGACTTTCCAATCGTGTGTACACAAGTCTGTCGGACAAAAGTCCACGCATGCTCGGAATCAAGTATGAGCCGCAAGCGCTTGGTCTTGTAAAACTAACGTTCGTAATGGAGATATCACATACGTCTTGTACGTCACTACGTTCGTAATTGTTGGCCAACTGTCAAGTCACCTGAGGCTAGGTGACAGATGCACACCGTTGGGATCAGGGGTGCACCGCAAGGTAGTGGACCCTACGGCTAACTGCTGTGGATGGGAGTCAGGGTGGTAAGGACGGCAGGGCCGCTGGAACACCAACATGGATCCCACCAGGGTTAGAGCGTAAGATTCCCTAGGGTGCGGAGTCTAAGAGCCAGCAGGTGTTTACCAGAGCCTCTAGTGGTGAGGATGGACTGGGCTGCAACTGGCTCCAGGTCGCGACCCCCAGGGTCCCCTAGCTCATGCCCACAGTAGGCAACAGGAAGATAGGGATAGTAAGGGAATAAGCCAAGGTCGGGGCCACAAGCAGACAAGGACAACAGAGACACGCCAAAGGTTCAGGGTCACAGGCAAACAGGAATATTCGGGGACACGCCAAAAGGTCAGGCTCACGAGCAGCCAAGGTCGGTAACAGAAAACAAACATAGAGCACACGGTAAGCAGGAAACAGGAAGCTAAACACACAAAGGTCGATCAGCAGGGCTGGCCTGCAGTGCACAGGTTAATATAGAGTTCTATGATAGGAGCTGGGGTGGAGCCATGCTTGAGGAGAGATTATAAAAGCAGTCAGGTGAGAGTCGGCTGGTCTCTAGAGATGAACACGTGGTGATAGGTAAGCTGACAGACAAACTCTATTGCATAACCATGACACCAACATTTGCGTGACCGTGTGTATGCAAGACAAGTTGGAGCCAACATCCTTCGAACAAAAATAAACGGGTTTTGTTGTCGGAAAGTCTGATCATGTGTACGGGGCATAAGAATTATTGACAGTGAATAAAAAGACAGAATCAGACACTAATACTAACTATATAAAAAATGTATTTCGTGTTTTTTTTTTTTGTAAAATCTATTTCTTATTCACGTTTTTAAAAAGAGTGAGAGAACAAAGATGTACATTTTCAGGCTAAAAACAGATTAGCATAATTTCTTTTGGGGAACTTATAGGGTATGGTAATTGAATGTATAAAGCCATAACAGGTAAGGGGTATGGAGGATCCAACTGAATGACAGGAAAGCAGAGTCACTCTGTGAAGAAAATTGAGAAACATGCGCTGTTGTCCTAGAGAACCGCTGGGCTAAAGTACAGTATCTGCTTCAAATCATGTTGCCTTTCTGCTAACAATTAAGTTTTATTTACCAGCTATATAACACACAGTTTTACTTATAAGCATAAAGTCACTGCCTAATAATGTCATTATATCCTATGTTCACAGGTAAAGCAAAATATACGAGGGAAGGAAGGTCTTAATTTCATCTCAGTGTTAATTTGTAATTTGTTATGCTAATTAATCTGATTAAGCCCAAAGAAATGTATACTTTCTTTTAATTTTCCAGTTTATTATTATACAAATGGAGATGTTGTAATATTTATAATCAGATCTATCTCCAGAATAAATTAAATAATTTACCTTTTTATAATATCGTAAGGCTATAATATCGTAAGGCTATCTATCTATCTATCTATCTATCTATCTATCTATCTATCTATCTATCTATCTATCTATCTATCTATCTATCTATCTATCTATCTATCTATCTATCTATCTATCTATCTATCTATCTATCTATCTATCTATCTATCTATCTATCTATCTATCTATCTATCTATCTATCTGTCTATCTATCTATCTATCTACACTATATTGTCAAAAGTTTAATGGCATCCCAGTCTTTTTCCGTAGGGTTCGATATTGAGTTGGCCCACCCTTTGCAGCTATAACAGCTTCAGCTCTTCTGGGAAGGCTGTCCACAAGGTTTAGGAAAGTGTGTCTATGGGAATGTTTGATCATTCTTCCAGAAGCGCATTTGTGAGGTCAGGCACTGATGTTGGATTAGAAGGTCTGACTTGCAGTCTGCACTCTAATTAATTCCAAAGGTTGCTATCGAAGGAAAATTAGCGGTAGGGAAAGCTTAACATCCAGCAGTAACTATTCTCCAACTTTTGTAACCACTTATTTACAAGAGTTTAGTTCTATCAGAAATATTATAACTAAATATTTACCTGTTTTGTCCATGGATAAAGATCTTGTCCCCAAAGTGTCAGCGGGCTGCAAGTTCTCTAGTCATTGTGCACTTTGAAGAATATCTTATCTCCCAGCCTATACCAGTCGTCATGTCGTAAGAAAACATTGTTACAAACCACAGGCTTATATAGCTGTGGAAACAATACCTGTTGATTTTGCGATAAGCATTCCAAACAGCATAAAAATGTTGTTTCGTGCGCCACTGGGAAAGGATTTTTTGATTCGGGTATTTGTTAACTGTGGCACTAACAATGTCATTTATGCTTTGGAATAGACATGTGTACACTGAAATATTTTGTTTCAGAATTTCGGTTTCGTCCGAAAAATACATTTATTTAGTTACTCCTGAAATTCAATTTTATTTCTTTTGTTTTGTTAAAAAATGCATTCGTACAAAAATCCCAATTAATTAAGGTCGAATCTGTCAATTGAAGGCCTATGGTGTCTGTCGAATGTTCTAAGAAGATTTGACGAAGCAGCTAAACTGTACGACGCCGTGATCATATATTTCTGGTCGAATGCTCTGCCCACAAGCTATAGTAGAATTCTAATATTGTATGACTAGTAATAATTATAATTATTAATTATTATTACTAGTTAAACAACATTAGAATTCGTTTATAGCCTATGGGTGGAGCATTTGACAGTAAATGTCTGCTTGCGGCCATCGTATGCTTTTAGCTGCTTCGTCGAATCTTCATGTCTCTATAATGTCGAATCTTTTCTCACTATGTTGAATAATCTTGGATTATAGAGTTAGGTTAGGCACATTCGACCGCAGGTTCAATAAACATAGATCGCTATTGTCGCCATCATGTCGAATTTTCTATCTATATCGAACTGTTGTCGCAACAATATGAAAATATAATAGGTACGAAAATAAAGCATTTTTTAATTTCAGATCTTTCGGATTTCGGATTCTGCGCGTTTGTTATCTCTTTGTTAAAACAAACATGAAAATCACGAAATTTGGACGAAAATGCATTCGGACGATAATGAATGCACATGTCTACTGTGAGATGCAAACTCTGCAACAAACATTATGTGGGGTGTACATCAAGACCCCTCAGAGCTAGCATTAGCGAACATTTTCATGGTGCCTCTTACATTAGTGACAAAAATTTTTCTAATGTCTCAAAATATTTCAAATATGTTCACTTTGGCAACATGACATATTTTTCTTTCCTGCGTCAAATTGTCCCCATGAGGAGGAGATATCCACCGCAAACTGCCCGAGTGGGAGGTGTGGTGGATATTTAACCTCCAAACTTACCCTCTGGGTACGAATCATCGATATGATGGGGATCTTTTTCTTATATAGATTTTGTAGTAGACTTGTGCATATTTTTATAGTTTTGATATATTTAGATGTAACTGTATTTTTCCTGTTTTTTTAAGGTTAATATCAGTGATATTACCATCACGTTTTTTTTCTCTCTTTAGCACCACATCAGCTTTAGTGCTGCTAGTGACTAATTGATTGATTAATTGATGAACCAATTAGTGGAGAGGCAGAGACTATATTATATATATATATATATATATATATATATATATATATATATATATATATATATATATGCTGTTTTTCATTTCTATGTGTGCTGTGTTTAAGGGCTATCGCTGAAACGCGTTAGCCACTGCTTTTAATCACTGATATGCTACAATAAAGAATTCATAGGGATTTACAGAGTTGCAGACTTTAGCTTCTGTTTTACTATATGTCATCCCAAAGGTGTTCTATCGGGTTGAGGTCAGGACTCTGAATGAATGAATGATTTGTATAGCGCTGCACATGCGAACTGAATCGCCTCGAGGCCAGTCAAGTTCCTCCACCGTGTTGTGAGTGTAGTATGTAATTTTAATGATAATAAGTATGGGGAATTTTAAATGAATAAATTAAGTGTTTTGACAAATGGTACGTGATAAATAAAAGGGTAAAATCTGAATCTACGTATATTGAATCGCAGTGCCTCCAGCCACTTATGACAGTTAATAAAAAATGTGAACTTTGTTCAGACAATCAGTAATATACCACAATAATTTCCTAAGTTTGTTAATCTATTTGGGAATTCTTACCAATGTATAAATATCTCCCAATTAAATTAATAAGTAAATACATTTTATTAATATACAAGTATAATTATACAACTTCATACAAAACCAAAATTTCTGGTGATTAATATTTCATACACATTACCAAAGACATCGAACGCAACAATGAAACTATTTTCCTTATTACTTGACAAATAACCCTAGGGTAGCCCCAATCGACTACATTAAAAAGGGTGTGTTTAACTGCGCCTTAAATTCAAAAACACAATATCTCTTGCCGCTCGTAAGACAATTTTCTGACTTTCTCCGGCCGGAAGAAAGTCAAAATATGTCTTGCGGAGCCAACAGATACATATCAATTTGAAAGAAGTCCTAATTTAACAGGGCTATCAGATTGGATCGGGCAATAAATAATTTCCCTAGGACCAGAATAGCCAAATTAGTTGCAATACAGGTTGCTCTTAATTTCACCCACACACGCCTTTGACACATGGCAAGACAAATAATGTGGGACAATTATTAAATACTAAACTACCCTTCACACAGTACTTGATAAAATTAAAATATAAACAGTAAAATACGATTCCTATAATTTTGGGAAGAAAAAGTTGATCAATATTTATATGGTTAGTATCTCACCACTATTTAAAGGAAAGGATGTATATTCGATTTGTCCTAACAGCAACATCCAATGAGATGGGGAGTGGGCACTTATTACCAAGCTTGTGTTCGTCCAGAGAGTGTATGTCAGCATGTGGATCTGTGGTCCTCTGTCCCCTCAATCATGTGTGTTTCTCCTTTTGTAGGGTGCAATGTAATTGTTGGATGGTTACCTCCCTCTCCTCATGTTTACCATCTTGTGATTGGTTGGTTCCAAATAGGGGAGGTAACTGCCCCAATTCCAATCAACCTTTTCTCTGGTGGGGGGACACTCCTCTGGTATGACGACTCCTTGGCTGAGTGTTTCATGTGAAAATTGTGAAAATTTTTATGTATCCGAGCCATGACAACCCCAAACTCAATCATCCATGTGTTTATGGACCTTGCTTTGTGCACTGATGCTCAGTCATGTTTGAACAGGAAGGGGCCGTCTACAAACTGTTCCCATAAAGTTGGGAGCATGAAATTGTCCAAAATGTCTTGGTATGCAGATGCCTTACAAGTTAACTTTACTGGAACTAAGGGGCCAAGCCAAACTCCTGAAGAGCAACCCCACAATAAAATCCCCCCTCCACCAAATGATTTGGCCCAGTGCACAAAGCAAAGTCTAGAGTCTAAAATTAGAGCAGAATTAGAGCAGAGACTGCAAGCCCTTTTCATCTTGGTTTTACCTCCAGCCTTTGTGATATTAAAGTGGAACTTCACTCAGTCAATCAACATTGAATATTTTTTAATCCTTATGCTGCTAGCATTAGTAAATAGATATAGAAGTTTATTATATTTACTTGTAATTTTCTTTTGCATTTCTTCAGCTATTTCCTGGCTTCCATGCCTAGTCAAATAAAATCATACATCCCAGGAGTCTTCAGGAGGGGAAGTGGGGAGGAGGGGTTTTCTCAGCTATGCACACCCTGCTGCCTGCGTGCCTGAGCTAAGGGCAGATCGTTTCCAGGAAGTAAATGCTACATGAATCATCTGCCCTTACTCAAGATGGCCACAGTCAAAAGTGCTAGAGGGTTCTTTTTAACCACTTGCTTACCGGGCACTTAAACCCCCCTCCTATCCAGACCAATTTTCAGCTTTCGGCGCTGACGCACTTTGAATGACAATTGCGCGGTCATACAACACTGTACCCAAATGAAATTTTTATCATTTTTTCACCACAAATAGAGCTTTCTTTTGGTGGTATTTGATCACCTCTGCGGTTTTTACTTTTTATTAAAAAAATTTTAAAAACTGATTTTTTTTTTAAAAAAAAGTTTATTTTTTTATATTTTGTTTTAAAAAATTTTAAATGGGTAATTTTTCTCCTTCATTGATGTACGCTGATGAGGCGGCAGTGATGGGCACTGATAGGCGGCAGTGATGGGCACTGATGGGTGGCAGTGATGGGCACTGATGGGTGGCAGTGATGGGCAGCACTGGCAGGTGGCACTGATTGGCACTACAGGTGGGCATTGATAGGTGGCACTTGTGGGCACTGATAGGTGGCACTTGTGGGCACTGTTAGGTGGCACTGTGGGCACTGTTAGGTGGCACTGTGGGCACTGTTAGGTGGCACTGTGGGGCACTATTAGGTGGCACTGTGGGCACTATTAGGTGGCACTTTTATTGGGTACTGATGAGGCAGATGTGCCTCTTCCACTTGGGGACCGATGTCCCTCACATCCGATCCGGTGATCGGCTTTTTTTTCTACTCGCGCTGTCAGCGTGAGTAAAAAAAAAAAAACGATTACCGATCTTTTGTTTACATCATGTGATCAGCTGTCATTGGCTGACAGCTGATCACATGGTAAGGGGCCGGGACCGGCCCCTTACACAGATCGGTGATCAGCCGAGTCTCAGTGACTCGGTGATCACAACGCGCCCGGCGCGCGCCCTGCAGGGCGCGCGCAGGGAGCGTGCACAGGGGAGGACGTCATATGACGTCCTCCCGGGAATGTAGGTCCGCGCTGTAGCCGTCATTCGGCTATAGCGCGGATGCCAGGTGGTTAAAGTGATTTCTCAGCAAAATAAAGCATGGAGATATGGATGGATGGATGCAATATTATGCACCCAAGATTACAGTGAAAATGGTTAGGTTAGTTAGCAATACATTGGCCTTTTCAGTCTGTTTTCCAGACATTTAAAATGTGCAATGAAAGGTATCTATCGGCACTATGAAAGCCAATATAGTAAGCAATGCTGGAGTACCATATTGTTATAACACACCTCACTAGGGGTGCTTTGCTAGAGGGGGCCTCAATACAGATAAAAGCTTAGGTTACATCTAATGTTTTCAGCAATCTGACATTTTAAAACAGCAAACTAAATATTAATTACAGTTCTTATTTAGTGGTTGTGAATTCTATTTAGAATTGTATATTCTAATACTGGCAGTTTGGCAGAGCTTTCCAAAGGTTTTTGGTTTGGTTTTCAGCCTCTTGCCACTCATTCTATAATGTACAAATTCTTTCTCCATAAAACACAGCTCTATCTATCAAAGTTATTCTGCAGACTGCACTATGGGAAGATCAAATGAATAAATAATTCCTCTCCACATTTTCATCTGTGCATAATTAGATTGCAGAGTGACTTTGATGGGTGCAGTTTGAAAGTCCCAAGCCTACAGAAGCACAAGCTTTGGATCAGGTGTTCCCAGCAAGGAAGTTACAGGTTTGTAATGTCAGGTGGCTTGATATAGTTCAGTACTGCAAAACTGAATAATATAAAAATCTGGATGGGTAGGTTGGGTCCTGTATATGAATTCCATTACAAAACTTTCCATAATGACAGGAGTCTACTTTTATACCCAATTAATTAACCTATTTTTATAAAGTAAAAAAAAAAATCAGCTGAATACTGCCCTCAGACTTAAAGTATAACTAAAGGCGAATGTTTTTTTTTAGTTTTGGATAGCGTGCAGAGGGATTAGAACACTTGTCAGTTTTTATTGCTGTCTGTACACCAGTTAAGGAGATTCCCTTTCTCAATTTGTCCTGTTTACCATTATCGTTGAAAGTGAAAGTTAAAGAAAATGTTGCTTGTCCCCAAAAAAGTAGTAGAGTGGAAATCTTCCAATAGGGACATTCCCCTAAAAAACTCCCTTCATTTGCAGGGATTTCCTCTCACTTCCTGTTTGGCTATGGGACAGGAAGCGAAGGGAAATCTATGAAATGGGACACAGATGGCAAAAAAAGTTGACAGAGGTTATAACCCACCCTTGCACTATCCAAAATGGAAAAAAAAAATGTTTGCCTGTCGTTCTGCTTTATAGTGGTTGTGAACCCTTACATATACCCACTAAATTGACTAGCCTCAGGTGATACACAGATATTAAACAAATCCTTCTACATATGTTGTATCTGTTCATCTGCAGCCCTCACTACTTTAAAGCTGTTCAAAGTACACCGTTCACACAGCATTTCTGAGCTCCAGAAATCAGAGATGAGGATCAGAAGTCACATACTGCACTACATAGAGCATAGAGCAGAGTGTAATTTGAGATCTGAGTGAAGAGAAAGGATACACATCCCCACACAGCTGAGACTGTCAATCACTTGTTATGTGCTATAGGGGGATTGTCTATACCCAAGTTTGACTGATATCAGCAAAGCCTGTCAGAAGTAACTCATGCAGATAGCAGAGGAGCGACAGAACAGACAGAAATCACACTAAGTGCTTTGGATTGAGGCAAGTACACACTATAGAATAATATGCCTTGTTCATTTTTCATTTCAGGGGTTTACAACCACTTCAAACCAACATTATTATTATTACTATAGGTTTAACAGCACTGTTAGGCAGCGTAATATAATGCTATATCTGAAATATTATTTCACCTCCTCTTGCCCGGCACTATAAATTACAGGGAGTTCTCTTGTTTCAGGAAGATGTACACCTACGTCTTCCCACTTCTGGTGCTCGTGCATGCCCCCAGGGGTGTGCAATGGCATGATCTGTGAGCCCTATGTCCCTTGAACACAGATTGGGGTATGGGGCCGGTGTGATTGGCCCTGTATGATGTGATGACTGTGACCAATCACAGTGATCACAAATGTAAACACAGGCTGCTTGTGGCAGCCATCACCTCTCCTTCCCTTCACACAGACATGAGAGTGATCTGTGCCAGATCATAGAGGTATCTAACAGTTACTGTGACTTACTGTGGAGAACACACCCAGTGCGTCCATCTGTCAGTGCGCTGAATTAGCCACAGAAGTACAATCACCTGCAGTGCCCTGATTCAGCCACACCAGTGCAGCCATCTGCAGTGCCCTCATTCAGCCACACCAGTGCAACCATCTGCAGTGTCCTGATTCAGCCACATCAGTGCTATTATCTGCAGTGCCCTGATTCAGCCACATCAGTGCAACTATTTGCAGTGCCCTGATTGCAGTTACACCAGTCCAGCCTGAATTTTGGGCCTCTTTATGTGACTAGGCTGCGCGTTAGGTATAACCTATAAATTAACAACTTTGTGTGAAAAAAATACATTTTCATTTTCTCTCCACATTTTCCAAAAACTTGTGGCAAAAAATACATTTTCAAAAGACTCATTAAGGAAAATTTGTTGGGGTATTTGCTTTACAAAATGTGGTCATTTTGTGGGTGTTTCCACTGTTCTGGTGCTGCAGGGCCTCCAAAAATGTGACAGGTAGTCAGGAAATTAGATGCATAACATATGCACTTAGAATGCCTGAAGGTACTCCTTGGATTTTGGGCCTCTCTTTATGTGATTAGGCTATGAAAAAGTCTCACACATGTGGTATAGCCTTACTCATGAGGAGTAGCAGAATGTGTTTTAGGGTGTAAGTCTATGTATGCCTATGCTGTGTGTTAGAAATATCCTATTAATTAACAACTTTGTGTAAAAAATATGTTGGGGTGTGTTCATTTTGTGGATGTTTCCACTGTCCCAGTGCTCCAGGGCCCCTCTATGTGGCTAGGCTGTGAAAAAGTCTCACACCTGTGGTGTCGCCATACTAGGGAGGCATAGCAAAATGTGTAATTGCAAGTATGCCTATGCCATGTGTGAGAAATAACTTGTTAAAATGGCAATTTTGGAGAAAAAAACGTTTGTTTGCATTCACCGTTTTCCCAAAAATTGTCCTAAAAAAACTTCTAAAAACTCATCATGCCTCTTACTAAATACCTGACTACTGTCCAAAAAGGGGTCATTTGGGGGTATTTGTACTGTCCTGCCATTTTAGGGCTTCAAGAAATGAGGTGGCAGTACATCAGGACTGATCCACATTCAAACATATATACCATAGTTTGTAGACTTTATAACTTTCACACAGACTAAATAACATACACTCATTTTTAGAAATGTAGCAGAATACATTTTACCACTAATTTATGAAGAAAGATTATATATGTGCACAATTTTATAACATAAACTAAATAAAATGTTTTTTTTTTTTTCATTTACTTTTCTTTTATATAATGTAATATAAAAAAGCAGGAAAGGGGTGAAAGTGCCCAGTCTTGAAGTGCATTTAAGTACAAAAAAAGAATCAAAATAAAAAAAGAAGATCCACTATTATCTGGATCAGCCTGTCCTTGTAAAGTTGCACTCTTATTTATATTCACCATTTACCTTGAATGAAATTATACTAAAATTAAACATTATTTGTTGATAAAACACAATAAAATATAAATTTAATCAATTCTTATTAGTGTGCAGAATGTATAAGCAGTCTACATGGCATTGTATACTCTCTAATATGAATTGTAGGTTTTGTAAGGACACTGGGGCGACGGGCCTAGCTTGAGATACCATTAAATATAAAAATAATAATGGGTTCAGGATAGAAGGGAGGTGAGGGAAAGTGTATTCTGAATGAGGTAACAAATCAGTGAGCGTGTAGCTTTTGTGGAAACAATGATGAATAGTCAGATGAATCTTGTGAAGAGCTTGTTTATTCTAGTCAGCAGAGAGCCAGAAGCTATGGCTATTAGAAAAGTACGTTTTAAGGTTAGATTCCACAGAGACGTTGACTCTGACGGGGCAAATAGTTGGTTGACTAAAGACTCTAGGATGATAGAAAGATCCCAGATGGGAAAAATTTGTTTAGTTGGTGGCGGATATTTTTGACGGCTTTGAAGAATTGGATTATTAAGGAATCCTTGGCCCATCTCTTACTGGTTGCCGCTGAAATTTCCTCTACCTGTACCTTTAGTGTACTTAGCCCTAGACCTAAGTCTAGGCCTGCCTGCAAAAATTCAAGAAGTTGAGAGGATGATGGCAAATCTGGATTGAAGCTTCTGCCAACCGCGAGAGCCCTGAATTTGTTCCACATCTTGTCATATATACTGTTTGTTGTGGCTTTCTTGCCCTGAGCAGGGTTGCAATATCCTTGGTGGAGCACCCTAAATATTGGAACCTTTACCTCTCACCTGCCAGATGTGAAGATTCAGCCTGTAGGGATCCGGATGGGTGTGACATCCCTGTGACAGGAGAGAAGGTGCTATTGGAATCTTGACTGGGGGCTGGATACTCAGGTACATTGTCGTGGGAAACCAAGGGCGTCTCGGCCAGTACGATAGGACTGTTATTACCGTTATGGTTTCTATCATAAGTCTCATCAGGAATTTCAGGCTAAGAGACCAGGGAGGGAAGGCATAAGCCAGACCACATGTCCAGGGGGCTGAGAGAGCATCTATCGCCTCTGCCTGAGGGAGCCTCGAGATGAACCTTGGTAGCTTGGTATCAATCGCTGTTGCGAATAGGTCCAGCTCGGGGAGACCCCACTGGTCTACAACTCAATCGAAAATCTTCGGGTGCAGAGACCATTCGTTGGTATCCATGAACCTGCGAGATAGATGGTTGGCTCTTGAGTTTAGATGACTGGGCAGATAGACCGCCCTTAGGTCTCTTAGATTTCTTTCCTCCCATAGAATAATGGGCTCCACCTCCCTCAGTAGGGAGTTGCTGTGTGTCTTCCCTTGTCGGGTATGTAAGATACCACAGCCTTGTTATCCATTTAATGAAGTACTGGCTTCCCCGTAATCTAGAATTTTAGGGCTAGTAATGCAAGGCTGGCTGCCCGAATTTCCAGGATGTTTGATACCAGGCCTGTTGTGCCGAAAGACCATCTTCCCTGCACTGAAATCTGGTTGCAGTGTGCCCCCCAGCCTGCTGCACTGGCGTTTGGGGTAATTGTGATCCAGTTGATATGCCCTAATGGACACAATCCACCAATGTAGACTCCTGAGCATTAGACTTGTTAGGTGTATGGGTTGGAATAGATGTCGTCTGTTCCAAAGCCTCAAGAATTCCAACTGAAAATGGACCATAGGGATACATGATGACATCAGTCCTATCTGGCTCAGGCAATTCGAAGCTGTCACGCAGGACCTCACACTCAGTTTCTTCATCTTTCAAATAATGCATGTCACCTTCCAAGGCGGTTAAGGATACCGTTCCATTCATTGTATTGAATAATGCACCTAGATAAACCATCTCCTGGGTCAGAGAAAGGTGATTCTTCTCCTGGTTTATCTTGCAACCGAATTCTGCTAGCGTCGACAATAAAACGCTCTTGTGTTCTACTAACTGGGCTGGTGGATACTTCACCAGTAGGAGAATATCGTCCAAGTAGTAATATACTCTGAGACCTAATTCTCTTAGAGGGGCTATGACAGTGATTAGGGTCTTCGTGAAGACTCTGGGCGATGTGCAGGGGCCAGACAGGAGGCTCTGGAACTGAAGGTGTACTTGCCAAACCGCAAACCTCAGATATTTCTGAAATGGTGGGAGTATAGTTATGTGCAAGTAGGCATCCTGCATATCTATTGACAGCATCCAGTCCCCTGGTTGGATTAAACAAATAATTGTTTGTAGTGACTCCATCTTGAATCTTTCTAGAAATATGTAGTGATTTAGTCTTTTTAGGTCTATCACAGGTTTCCAACTTCCGTTTCTCTTGGGAACTAGAAACAGGGTAGAGAAGAAACTGAAAACTTCTCGGTGGGAGGCACTGGTACCACTGCTTGTTGTTCCTGCAGGGAGAGAAGAAACTGATGTAGAGCTTCTTGAGGGGACCTTGATACCCTTGTTAGAGTAAAAAAGTCCTTGGGGGGGGTTTGTCTAGAAATGTCAAAAAGTTACCGTATTTGACTGTGGAGGCCACCCAGGGGTCTCTGCACTTTTGTTCCCAGATTTTCAAGAAGTGTTTGAGCCTGGCACCCACTGGGATCGCCTGAGTTGGCCTGGTGTCAAAGGGATTTTGTAGGATCCTGTGGGGTAGGCAAGGGTCTCTGTTTATGAGTCTTGAGGAAGGTGGACTGCATGCTTCTCCAATTCTGTCTAAAGCCTTTTCCCTGTCTGGACTGTCTTTAGTCCTTGTTCTTGAAATTTGGGCGCGAATGTCCTGGTGCACCTGGATACTCTATCTTGAGGTAACAGGCCTGATTTTCCACCTGTGATGGCCTTATCCAATTTCTCTCCAAACAAGGTTTTGCCATCAAATGGTATCTTACACCAGTTTTGTTTTGAGGTGACATAAGCCATAAGGCCGTTTGGCCATCACTTTGTGGAGCATTGACCTTGCAGAGCATCGGACTGAGTCGATAGCGGCTTCTCCAATAAAGTCTGCCAAGAGCTTTAGCTCATCTAAGGCCTTCATGATGTCTTCCTTTGGGATATCTTGCCAGACAGCTGTTTCTATGTTATCCGTTCAAACACACAGGGCATTGGACACTGAAGTCAGGGCTATTGCAGGTTTACAAGCATTGCCCGCCATCTGGTAAGCCTTTTTGAGGTTGAGATCCATTTTTCTGTCTAGTGGATCCTTAAACGAAGTTGAGTCTTCCATGGGTAACGTGACGTTCTTTGCCAACCTCACTACGGCTGCATCCACTATTGGTGGACCGTCCAGCATTGCAGAGTTTGTCTCTGAGAGTTGGTATAGCTTTCCCAGATGATTAAGGGAGAATCATTTCTCCATATTTTTCCACTCCTCAATCACATCTCTGATTTCGTCCATGAGCCGGAAGAAAGAAATCTGATGTTTTAGAAAAGGGAAGTACATTTTTGACTTCTTGGTCTCTGTGTCAGTTTCTTCCCAGTCATTCACTTGTTTTACCACCTGTACATAAGACTGGACCATGGAGAAAGCAAAACCTGAGGCATCTAGGTCGTCAGAGGAGTCCCCCGAAACGGCGTTCTCCTCCAGATGTATAGAGGAGGAAGCAGCCATCGGGTGGGAGGTTTTACCTGTGGACGGACCGGGAAGGGATGCATCAGCCGTTTCTTCTTGAGGAGGAGAGGCTGGGCGTTGTGATGGCATTATCACTACCAACTCTGCAAGAGAATCTTTGACTACTTTCTTAAGTAGGTCCGCCACCTGCAGTCCTTCGGACTCTCTGTCCGCTGCATAGTCCCCGAGACAATTTTGGCAGACCAGTTTGTCTGGTAGTGGGGTGGCCCCACAGGCCCGACATCTTGGGGATCTAGGTCTCAGAGAACTAGAATGTCGGCGTTTTTTGGCCGATGATTTTCTGCCCCTTGGAAGACCCTTCTCTGCTGGGACTAGAATCACCAGAGCCTTCTTGTCGCCTTTTAGTCCTCTTTGACGTCTTCTGGCGTACAGGGCTGAAATACATAAGAGTACCAGTGCACTCTTTTTTTTTTTTTCCATGTGTAAACATACCTGGACGTAGGCCCTTACCTTAAATGTAGAGTAGGATCTTGTTCGGGCGGTGAACGGCTCATCTTAGGCGGCTGGTAGGGATGAGCCCAATGAACTTACTCGAACATCGGGTGTTCGACTGTTTGCCGCATATCGAACAATTTAGGGCAAATTCGAAAGCCATGGAACACTGTTGAAAAGTCTATGGGAGAAATCAAAAGTGCTAATTTTAAAGGCTTATATGCATGGTATTGTCATAAAAAGTGTTTGGGGACCCGGGTCCTGCCCCAGGAGACATGTATCAATGCAAAAAAAATTTTTTAAAACGGACATTTTTTTTCGGGAGCAGACACTGGGGGGTGTCTATAGTATGTCTGTAAAGTGGCTCATTTTTCCCGTGTTTGGAACAGTCCCTGCACAAAATGACATTTCTAAAGGAAAAAAAGTCATTTAACCACTTGCCGACTGGCTCACACCGAAATATGTCGGCAGAAGGGCACGCACAGGCAGATTAATGTACCTGTACGTTGCCCTTAAAGAAGCAGTTTGCGCTCGCGGGCGCCCATCGCGACCTCCGTGAGTGTGATCGCGGGTCCTGCAGATATCGAGATGAGATACCCGCGATCGTCTCACGGAGAGGAAGAACGGGAAATACTAATGTAAACAAGCATCTCCCCGTTATGCCTAGTGACAGGACACTGATCACAGCTCCCTCCCTCAGTGTCATGTCACACATAGCCCCTCCCCTCACAGTTAGAATCACTCCCTAGGACACACTTAATTCCTACAGTGCCACCTAGTGGTTAACCCCTTCACTGCCAGTCACATTTACATAGTAATCAATGCAGTTTTAATTGCACTGATCGCTATATAAATGTGAATGGTCCCAAAATCGTGCCAAAAGTGTATGATCTGTCCGCCATAATGTCGCAGTCACGATAAAAAAGTAAAAAAAATAAATAACTTTTGGGCAAACCAATTAATAAAAGCTTATTGTGATTTTTTTAACCAACAATATGTAGAAGAATACGTATCGGCCTAAACTAATAAAAATAAAATAAAAAATAATGCATTTTTTTCAAAATTGTTGTTATTTTTTGTTTATAGCGCAAAAAATAAAAACCGCAGAGGTGATCAAATACCACCAAAAGAAAGCTCTATTTGCGGGGAAAAAAGGACGTCAATTTTGTTTGGGAGCCACGTCGCACAACCGTGCAATTGTCAGTTAAAGCGATGCAGTGCCGAATCGCAAAAAGTGCTCTGGTCTTGGGGCAGCCAAATGGTCCAGGGCTTAAGTGGTTAAAAGTACTCGCGGCTATAATGAATTGTCTATGGCAGAAATAAAAAATGCTAATTTTAAAGGTTTATATGCATGGTATTGTCATAAAAAGTGTTTGGGGACCTGGGTCCTGCCCCAGGGGACATGTATCAATGCAAAAAAAAGTTTTAAAAATGCACATTTTTTCGGGAGCAGTGATTTTAATAATGCTTAAAGTGAAACAATAAAAGTGAAATATTCCTTTAAATTTCGTACCTGGGGGGTGTCTATAGTATGCCTGTAAAGTGGCGCATTTTTCCCGTGTTTAGAGCAGTCCCTGCACAAAATTATATTTCTAAAGGAAAAAAGTCATTTAAAAGTACTAGCGACTATAATGAATTTTCGGGTCCTGGCAATACAGATAAAAGTCATTGAAAAAAACAGCATGGGATCCCCCCCCCAGTCCATTACCAGGCCCTTTGGGTCTGGTATGAATATTAAGGGGAACCCCGAACCAAATTAAAAAAAAAAAATGGTGTGGGGGTCCCCCCAAAAATCCATACCAGACCCTTATCCGAACACGCAACCTGGCAGGCCACAGGAAAAGAGGGGGGACAAGAGAGCGCCCCCCCTCCTGAACCATACCAGGCTACATGCCCTCAACATGGGGAGGGTGCTTTGAGGTAGCCCCCCAAAGCACCTTGTCCCCATGTTGACACACGTGGACTTCCCCATGGCTTTCCCGTGGCATCAGAGGGGGCGGGGCCACCCATTTACATAAATGGGTGGCCCCGCCCCCTCTGATGCCACGGGAAAGCCATTGGATACCCTAAAGCACCCTCCCCATGTTGAGGGCATGTGGCCTGGTACGGTTCAAGAGGGGGGGCGCTCTCTCATCCCCTCCTCTTTTCCTGTGGCCTGCCAGGTTGCGTGCTTGGATAAGGGTCTGGTATGGATTTTTGGGGGACCCCCATGCCATTTTTTTAAAATTTTGGCGTAGGGTTCCCCTTAAAATCCTTCAGGTCTGGTATGGATTTTGAGGGGGACCCCTACGCCATTTTAAAAAAAAAATTTGGCGCAGACCTGAAGGACCTGGTATGGAATTTGGTGGGACCCCCACGCAATTTTTTTAAAAATTTTGGTTCCCCTTAATATTCATACCAGACCCAGAGGGCCTGGTAATTGACTGGGGGGATCCCATGCCTTTTTTTTCAATTACTTTTATCTGTATTGCCGGGAACGACAGTTCATTATAGCCGCTAGTACTTTTAAATTACTTTTTTTCCTTTAGAAATATCATTTTGTGCAGGGACTGTTCTAAACACGGGAAAAAGGTGCCACTTTACAGGCATACTATAGCCACCTGCCCAGGTATGAAATTTAAAGGAATATTTCACATTTATTGTCTCACTTTAAGCATTATTAAAATCACTGCTCCCGAAAAAACTGACGTTTTTAAAACTTTTTTTGCATTGATACATGTCCCCTGGAGCAGGACCCAGGTCCCCAAACACTTTTTATGACAATAACTTGCATATTACCCCTTAAAATTAGCACTTTTGATTTTTCACGTTCGTGTCCCATAGACTTTAACGGTGTTCGTGTGTTCGAACAAATTTTTTGCCTGTTCGCATGTTCTGCTGCGAACCAAACCGGGGGGGGTGTTCGGCTCATCCCTAGTGGCTAGCAGAAGAAGCAGCTAATAAAAGAACAGGAAAAGGTTAATGGGCTAGATCCTCCCTTGACTAAGGGGATATTTTCCTATATTGTGTTTTGTTTTTTTTATTTCCCCCTTTACCCCTTCCCTTTTCAAATTTTAAAACATGTCTAAGGGTTTTTTTTTTTAAATATACATTTTTTTTAAGAAGATTTTTTTTTAAGAAGATTTTTTTTTTTACCCAGCTTATAAATGAAATGTACCACTTCTTGGAGCTCTCAGTAGGACAACCTCTTCGGGCAGCATCAGGCATCCCACTGAGGCTGCCGGGAAGATAAGTAGGGAGGAGAAGAGGCAGAGGAAACACCTCTGTCCTGAGCCTAGTGCATGAGGGCAAAGAGACACGCATCCTGCCCTTCTCCAAAATGGCTGCCGCGGCCTTCGAGGCCACTGCGCATGCACCAAGCGGAAGCCCTAGGACCTGGAAGTCCCGGCCGCCGGGGGATGCGCAGAACGCAGCGAAAGACACCAGTGACAAATGAAGAGGCTGGTGCGAAGCGCATGCAGCTCCTAAGGAGACTGTGAGGGGGACAGGAACATATAGGGAAATGGATGAGAAACAGAACATAGAAAGGAACCTAGAAAGGAAAAAAAAAAGGAAAGAAAACAGTAGCTGCTACCTCTGTTGCCAGGCCTGAGCTAATGCCTAAAAACACTAGTGCAGGAGAAGCTCTTAGTTAAGAGACAAACTGCTTGTCCCAAAAGATCCTACAGAAGGGACTTCCATCCTTATAAGGGCGTTTAGCTGCCCAAGAGAAGGGACTGCATCTGGGAGAGGCTGACCTCGGACAGAAGCTGCTAAATGCCGAAGGTAAGGACGTTCAACCAAAATTCACTGCTATGAGGTATGAGGAAAAAAAGGAGAATGCTGGGGCTGCACTAACAATTTCTTTTATGATATTTACTAGTCCTCAGGGAGGAGCCAAGGCAGAGCTTATCACAGGTATGCTGCTATGGAGGCACAAGGAAAACCTATTTCCCTAGTTTCACTTCATAACTTCCTACTTCCTGATCCCACGCCCCAGGTCATAACACAGCTATGTAAATACAACACATACATATTCTACATCTTTCCCCTTTTAAAGAAAGGATATGCTATATACATGAAGTATAATATAGAACCAATAAGGAGTGCAGCATAGCAAGGAACAATAACAAACTACAATATAAAACAAAAGATGCTGAGTAAAAATCAGTGTGTGATAAAGTCTTGGAACTTTGGATTGGGTTTACACACTCTCCCAGATCGAGTAACAACTTGTGGGGCTTGCGAGTCTGAAACCTCTTCCGTGTTGCCATCATAATTTTGTTGTGGTTATGTGTTACATCCGTTGGTGGAAGTGTCAATTGGAACTGCAGCAGACGGCTGTGCTTGGGGTCCTGAAGTGATCATTGGCACGTGGGGAGCGGAGTACAGTATGATTCAGGTACCTGTAGGAGGTGACGGCAGTTCCTTACATAGGTCCTACCATCAGAATGGTCCACATATCTGTTTGGTTTGCAGGCCTTTCCATGAACCGTGGCCAGTTTGTCAAACCCACGGGTTGTCTCCATCCTTACCACCTGCCCAGGCTCCAGGGGAGAAAGGTGTCTGGCTGATTTGTCATGGCTTGTCTTTCCTTTTGCCTGAGTGTAAATAAAGCAGCCTGAACATCAGTCTCAACTCTTGGCAGGAGCTGGGATGGGACCATGGGAATCAGAGTCCTGGTTCACTGTGACAGTAAACGTTGTGCTGGAGAAAGCATGCCATCCCTAGGTGCGTTGTGGAGGTTGAGTAGGGCTGCATAAACATCAGAACCATCACATGCACATTTCTCTAGGAGTTGCTTGGATGATCTTACACTACGCTCTGCAAGACCATTGGATCTACAGTAATTGGGACTGCTAGTGATGTGCTGAAAATCCCATAGGTGAGCAAAGTTCTAGAATTCTCTACTTGAAAATGATGTATCATTGTTAGTCATCAATTGATAGGGAATTCCATGTGTGGAGAATATCCGCTTTAATGTCCTGATCATTGTGTTACTGGAAGTGTTTGGGAGGACATCAAATTCCCACCAGCCAGAATACGAATCTACCAAGACCAGGTTATCTTTGTTTGACCACTCAAATATGTCAGCTGCTGTGATAGACCATGATCTGTCAGGTATTTGGTGAAGAGTTAAAGATTCTCTTATATGGTGCTGTCGTAGAGCATTGCATGAGGCACATCTGTAAACTTCTCTTTCAATATTAGTGTGTATAGTGGGCCAAAACATGGTTTCACGTGCCCTTTGCTTAGTGGAATAAATGCCAGGATGACCTTGATGGAGCTGTGTCAAGTAGTATATCTGGAGAGAGTGAGGGATTACATATCTTTGACCACGCAGGATTAATCCATCATCCACTGTCAATTCATCCCTCTCAGAGTAGAATGGTTGGATATCATGTGGGATTTCCTTAAAGGAGCCAGGCCACCTATTGAGAATGATGTCCACAAGGTGCTGACAGGTGGCACCTGCCTGTGTTTCTTGCTTTAGTTCCTGAATCCTTCTGGATGACAGCACCCCATCCAGAGCCAACACATCGTAATCCTCAATAGCTCCAGAGTTACCAGAAGTGGGGACGTATGCACATAAAAGAGTATCTGCAACAAAAAGTTCACAGCCTTGTTTATAGATTACAGTCAGGTGGTAGTGTTAAAGTTTTAACATTATTCGCTGGATGTGCACAGATGCTGTATGCAGGGGTTTTCTCAGTATGGTTATGAGTGGCTGATGATCCGTCTCGACAGTCACATGGCGGCCATAGATATAATCATGGAATTTTACACAGGCAAATACTAGTCCCAATAATTCCTTCTCAATTTGTGAATAGCATGCTTCAGTCTCAGTAAGGGCTCTTGATGCAAAAGCCACATGCCTTCCCTCTTGAAGACAGACTGCGCCAAGACCATGCTGGGAAGCATCAGCAGACAATACCAATGGCTTATGCACATCAAAATAATGTAGGACAGGTGGACTAGTTAATTGTGCTTTCAATGTATCCACAGCAAAAGCATGTTGTTAAGTCCAATACCAGTCGGCATCTTGGTGCAGAAGCTGACAGAGTGGAGATGTTATCTCACTGTAGTGATGAATGAACTTCGAGAGATAATTGGTCATTCCAAGAAACCTTTGAAATCCATTTTTGTCCTCTAGAGCAGGCATTTGATGGATGGCTTTGTTTTTTTCTGTGTCAGGCTTGACGCCTTTATCTGTGAGAAGGTGTCCAACATATGGCACCTCTGAGACCCTGAAGGGACATTTGGTAGGGTTGAGCTGCATATTGATGGCTCTGACACGGTCTAGTACGCATTTAAGTCGTTTGCCATGTTCTTCAACGGAGGATCCCCAAATCAGGATATCATCCACGACTATTTCACATGGCTGTCCAGCAAAGAGTTGTTCTATAAATCTCTGAAAGACTTTGCTTCCAGTTGAAATTCCATATGGCATCCGTAAGCATTTGTATCTACCATATAGGGTCATAAATGTTGTGAGTAATGGTGATTCCTCACCCAGGGGGATTTGCCAGAATCAACATTTTGCATCTGGAATGCTGAAGACCTTTGCCTGTGGCATGCCAGCGATCATTGCTCTACCGTTTTTTAATAGGTGATAAGGCCTCAGGAGAGCCTTATTGAGGTGTACAGGATCAAAGCATATGCGGACAGTAACCTCTTTCTTGACAACTACTGCTGCCATGGCAGACACCCAGGGGGTAGCCTCCTGCACTGGTGCAATGATGCCCAGTATAGTCATCCTTTCCAACTCTTGCAAGACTTTGTCTTTTATAGCCAGTGGGATGGACACACATGGTAGGCTGTACCGTTTCATCTAAGCACATGTGATACATGACTGGAAGCTTACCAACAGTGTCAGTTCGAAATAAGTCATCATAAGCGGTCATCTCAGGAGCCTGTTGTTGTACTGCATGTACTTCTGAACTGAGTTGTATTAGATTTAAGCGCACGCTGTCTGGTAAGCCTAGCAGGCTCTTAACATTTCTATCCACAATGTGGAATAGCAGCTTGTCCCCTGATAGATCCAAGGTAGAAATGCCCAGTGTCCGAATTGTTTGACCGCCATAAGCTATCAGGTTTACTTTATTTGACTGATCAATTTCAGCTTTGGGGTCAATGCTGTGCAATGTTAATAAGGATATGACATTGCATTTGGCACCAGTGTCAATTTTCAACTTGACATGTTTGCTGCATGCTCTTGAGAGGGTGGTGAATATTTCTCCTTTATTTGCAATTAGGTCCACACTTTCACAATGCAAACAATTTTGGTGATCATCAATTTCCACTTCATTAATTCTGTGCACATTTTGTTGTTTAGTATGCCTAGATGGTGTCATCCAAGCACCTTTATTTTGAGGCTTGGCGTGTTCACATACTTTATCACTTAATGTAGTAGAATAATGGAAAGGTATAAGCCCTGTAAAGTTATATTTTGCCATCTATGTCCCATTGGGGAGATTTCCCTTCACTTCCTGTCCCATAGCCAAAATAGGAAGTGAGAGAAATCCCAGGTTTCCACCAGGGTCACCCGAAACAGTGTCCTCATTTGAAAATTTACCCCATATTCCTGTTTTGGTGACCACCAATTTGTTGTCACCAGAACATATCCCCATTGGAAGATTTGCTTTCTATTCATGTTCTGGGAACATCTCAAAATTTGGAATGTTCTTTCACTTCTAATGAGAAATATGGCAAATAGGGAGAATCTCTCTAGCGGGGGAAAATACAGCAATAGAAATCTGATAAGGGTTCTAATCCCTCCCCACTCTATCCCAAGCTAAGAAAAAAGTTTTAACTACACTTTTGTTAAAACTGAGCTCAAGGGACAAATTAATGCAGCTCTGTATTGACTGATGCATAATTAAATGTATTTTTACAAGCAGTGCAAGTATCAGCCTCTTGCAAGTATCTGTACAGAAGAGTTCAGATGTGGAGAGGGGAAGAAGCAGAAGGAGGCAATTAGGTGTTCTGCAGTGCTCAGATGCTAACACGGTATATGTTGATAGTTGGGGAGAGCAGAGTGACAGAGAAATGAGCTCATCAGTCTTCTGCTTCTCCTTTACTATCCAATCACAGGCAGGGGAGGGACAAGACCGGAATGGGTTACTTAACTGCAGCAGACACAACACACTTCAGGGGGGTGGGGAGGGGGCAGTAATGAGAGCCAACCGGGTGAGCTGTATGCAAATATTTTGATAGGTAACATGCTGACTGGAGGAGAGAGCAGAGTGACAGAGAGAAGCCATCATCGGTCTCCAGCTGCTACTGTCGAATTAACAGACTGCTGGTAAGGTGGAGTCAGCAGTGTATTCCTTAAAGTAGAACTATCAGCAACCTTGGACAAAACACAACTCGTTAAACTGGTAAATCGTTAAATAAGGAGTATCTGTATTCCACATCACCACTACTGTAAAAATATCTACTTGACAGGGCTACCACAAAAGTTTGGCTGCTGGCACATTAATTAGATGTATTATGGCAAGGCAGTCAAACAATGAATGAATCGATAAACAGACAATTGAACAGGTTTAAAGATGTTGCACTAGACAATATGAACACTGAACCATAAGATGGCAACCAACCGAATTGTAGTGATGCTAAACCAAATTATAACTGGTGCAAACAAGGTTGGGAGTTTTGGCATTAACTAACCCAAAAAAGGTCCTCATGTGCTCACTACACCTACAGCCTTGCTGGTGGGTGGATGTAGGCATTCCTAACAGAGGGGTACCCCTGGAGGTGATTGCAAAGTAGTTGGCACCTGACTGTCAATGTTAGGCAGCTATGGTTGGGGCCCATTTATAAGGTGGAGCACCTGTAGCTGACCCATTAAAGGTGTGAAAAAGATGGATGATGGGCTGCTAAACAAGGAGCAGTCTCTATTGCATTAACTGTGTCCATGTTGAGATAAGCACTTAATAAACTGTCCATTGGATTTTATATGAGATTGGCACATTAATTCAATATCACCACGAGTGTTTATTGCTTGGGCATGTAGTTCAGCATTATGTGTGGCATTGGAAATAGTCCACTCACAGCCAAGTAATTTATAAAGGCATCAGCACCATCATATGAGTTGTGTATTAGGACACTATATATATCTCAAGATCCTTGCGCTGTGTTTTGTGTGTTATCTTTTTTTCCAGGTAAATAACATACCTTAAAACTAAATTCCAGGATTTTTTTTTTGATTTTTTTTTACATAGTTACATCTAGCTTGGGCCATTGCAAGTATGCATATTCCATATCTGGCCAATCCCTGTGTTAGAGGGGGATTATTGTAGTAGCTGCCACTACTAAAGGGATTTTCACTGTCTTCAAGTTCAGATGAGCGGCTGCCCTGCTACATAGTAATCCACAGGGGATCACCCACTCACAGTTGTCATTCAGAGAACACTTTGTAATTTTCTCAATAAATTCAAGGCATTCTCTTGTGGTATCACCACCCCACCTTGGCTACCTTAGTGATGCATACATATTTACATCGGTCCAAGCTGAACTAATGTAACTAAAAAAAAAAAAAACTGTAATCAGCTTTAAATATACATACAGTATAATGTTCTTAAGAAGATTGTTGTTGTAATGAATGGTCGGGTGACAGGGTCACTTTAAGCTAAATGCACTTTCTCTGGTCTACCACTAAAAATACAACCAGTGGTACTGCAGACTAACACAAAGAAAGGAGTCTTTTGTATACAAAAAGAAAGAGAAGTAGGCATTGACTGATTTAGGCCCGGCACTGTGAGCACAGGTCTCTTCAAGATTTATTTACACCACTGTAAATCTCTTAATAGGCAATGTGGTTTCCGTTGATCTGTACACTAATTGTAATCCCATCTTTAGCATTCTAGAACACTCAATTATCTTTATTATCTAGCAAACAGACTAATAAATGTTGGAGCATCACAAGGTAACCTTTTTAAAATAAACAACTAATTAAATGAGGGTATTCTCGTTAAAATGATTGCAATGTAAAAAAAATAATAATTAGTCACACTGTAAATATCATATTACATCAATAATGGACACTTAAGAAAACAAACTTGCTCAGGCTTTTGTACTAATTGGCGCTGGTTTGTAATGTAATATATCATCGCTTAGAGAAAGTAGGGCTATAGTTCATATTAAGATATGGAGAAGGTGTTACATGCCTTAGTTTCCTTATTTATCACTCATTATAAATACAGAAAGAAATGAGTTTGTGTCAGAAACCATGAATCTGACCGAGACAGAAGTGCAGTTAAAAATCACGCTTGTTTAATAATAATAATAATAAAAGTAATAGTAAAAGGTAAACAGAGCACCGTAGTCAAATCATAGCCAGAGTTCGGTAACCGGAACGGATAGACAGACAAGCCAGGATGTCGGGGAGCCAGAGATCAGCATACTTCAGGACAGGCCAGGAAATCAGGAAACCGGAGAATCAGCATAGTGGAACAGAAAGTAGGATCAGTAACCAGAAGGGATGTCCGCCAAGCAAGTCTTCAACAGGTACACAGGAGAGAGTCTCTGGATGTGTTGACCAAGGCGAAGGCATAGAGGGACTGAACTGAACAGCTTAAGTAACCAGCAGGACTGATGAACAGGATATCATCATCAGGTGAGTCACTGTGGAAAAGATTGGAGCTGGTAATTACCGACAGCTGAGCGGCCTGCTCTGAGAAGGAAGGGCTGAGCCCAGCTCTGACAGTTTGTAACAGTGCGACGATAAAAAATATGTCAGTACTAAAATAAATAAGGTATATCATGGCTCATGTTTTGCGCTCCTTCGTCCTGCTAATAGGAACACCAATACCTACACTTACCCCTTGAGCACATCTGCATCCTGTATCTTCATCTTCCAGGACACTTATGGAAGGGGATAAAGCTTACAGTATATAGCTTGGTAAAATGCCTTTTGAGGTAGGAAACAATTCAAGTATTTCAAGGGAATTCAAGGGAAATGTCCTCCAATGAAAGTCTGGGTTTTAGAGAGAAACTTTGCCCAACCTGATTAAAATCATATTTCATCTTTATGATACTTGTCCCTATGCAATATTAAAAAAACATACTTACTGATTCATAGAGTGCAGCACTGTCTTGCAGCCGTAGTTCGCCTGGCACCAATCTCATTTTGGACACCATCTTGAAAGTCCTCTTCCTGAATTTTATCTTGCGCATGCACAGACACGCGACAAGTCTCTACCAGATCTTTAGGACTCTCTGTGCATGCACCGACATGTAAGTTTCCAAAGTTTTAAAGGACCTAACGGAGACTTGTCATGTGGAAAACTGCGCATGTGCCAACATACCACACGTCTCTGCCAGGACTTAAATCTGTGCTGTGCCTGCTTCTGCTTGCAATTGATATTGTGTTATACTTTGTCCCATTGCCTCCTGGGTTGGCATAGACATGCAGCAGGTGGACAGTTTACACCATCCTTGCCTAGATGATGAATCAGGATTTGGGGGGCTGCATAGAGGAAGAAAGGGTCTTTACCAGGGTTTTTTTTCTTGGAGAATAGGTGCAGGAACTGCACCCTTCTGAGTCGCTTCTTATCTCTGCCCCCTACCCACCTCTGAGCACCGTTGCTTGGTTTCAGCACTGCCCCTTTTAAAGAGTACAGAGCCAAGTATAACTTTGTGATGCTAAGTAATTTGTATGAAATCTGTTGATAGCAAGAAAAATAGTAAAATAGATTCCCCACAGCCAGCAGCAATAGACCCCCCCTCCAGCAACAATAGATTCACTGAGAAACAATAGACCCCCCCTAGCAACAATGGACCCCCACAACAAAATACCACCCAGCAGCAACAACAGATTTCCCAGCAGCCAGTATCAATAGACTATCCAGAAGCCAGCAACAATAGACCCCCTCCATCAATAGTAGATCTCTTCCAGCAATAATTGACCCACCAGCAACAATAGACCGCCACTCAAAAATAGATCCGCTCCAGAAACAATAGACCCTCCAGCCCACCCCAGCACCCCTTGCCGTTACATACATTCAGTGCTGGAGGTGCCTAAACTGCGAAAAAATGCCCTGGTCTTTACTAAGGATAAAATATGTGGTAGAGGAAAGGAGGATGAAGGAGAGGAGAGAAATTGCATTCTATGGTTAAAGGTTATATTATACTAAGTATAAATAATGATAAATCATCAGCTATATGAGAGCTAGTTATAAAAAATGGAGAAAAGAATATAAGATTCAAAGCTCCTATTCCTAGTTGCTATTCACCAATCATTTTTCATTTTCTATTCTCTGTGAGAATGCAGTAGGTATGGTCAGGACTACTTTTCCCTAATTTCTTAATTTTTTTGTAAATTGTGTAGTGAGTAGGCATCTTCCAGTGTTTGCTCAGCACACTATTACCTTTCACCTCCACTGCAGCTCCAAAAAGTCCTATGCATATTATAACTTTTCATATGATAGAGAGCATTGGCATGCCCCAATCACATTCCACTGTGCAAAGCAGGCACCTCTCAACTTTTTGTGGGAATAGCCACATTATATTGTAGGACACTGCATTCAGTGAAAGCCTAGAAACAACTTGTAAAAATTTGGAGGCTTTGCAATGGAAGCAATTTGAAGTTAACAGCTGCAGTTATCAGAAAACAGATTGTGTTTACTAGCAATGCAAAAGATTAGTTTACCATGGCATCCTACCACACAGGTCTGTCCTTAAAACCTAGGCCTTTTCATACATGAAGATTGTTATATCAAGTTTGTATTTAATATAAAATAATTATGTAGGGTCAATAAAGTAAATCTTTTTATTGTTAGAGCTGTGCTATGAAGGGTTAGAACCCTTATCGGGCTTTTATTGTGGTCTGTATGGTCCTTGTTGGGAAAATTTACTATTTGTCCTGGTGATCACCGTTGCTGGCTGAAAGTGAAGAAAAATCTGTGTTTAAGTTGACAGCAGAAAAGGAAAAGAGGGGGGAATTTTTCGATGAGGAAACTTGTTCAGGTGACAGCAGTCTAGGAGTTCTCCCTCATTAGAAAGATTGCCTCCTACTTACCCAATGCGTATACAGGGCAAGAAGTAAAGGGAAATCTTCCCAATGAGACTGGAAAAAAATTCCCTACTCCAAATAAAATGAAAAAATCTTTAAACTTTAGATATAAAGAGCTGAGTAGTAAAGAGCAGCATCCTTGTGTAATTGGCTCACCAATTTTCCCAGAAGTCTGCTTAAGATACAAGTCAGATTTCAGGCAACCCCTGCAACAAAAATATAATTTTTGGTGAGATATTTCCAATAGGAACACGTCTAAAGGGATGCAGGCCCAGCAGCTTTCCTCATTAGAATAACAAAAGGTAGAAATCTGCAACAAAGTTTGTTATAATCCTTGCAATGTACATAGATCACCCAGGGGGAAATGTTTTTTTTCTCAACAAAAGTGGAGTTACACTTTAAAGAAAGTGGCTCAGACTTTTTTTTTCAGAAGTTCGCTTATCTCTATTAGGGGCACTGTTGCCCAATTTTTATGTGTGAGGTCCTGTTTATCCATTGCAGCAAATTTGGCAAAATTGTGAATTGGTCACAGTGATTTTCTCATTTTAGGCTAATAATTTAATTAATTTCTGTTGACTAATAGCATGCTTAGCAGTAAATCAGAATTCCTTTTCTTTTAAATGCATCCTTTACATTTGGTTCCATTGGATTTTTATTATTATTATACAGCGCCAACAGTTTGCAAATCGCGTAACAAAATGAAGGCAGACATTACAGTTACATTACAATTTGGTACAAGAGGAATTAGAGGGAGGGTCAATTGATACAAAAGGTACAGTGCCTTGCAAAAGTATTCACCCCCTTGGCTTTTTACCTATTTTGTTACATTACAGCCTTTAGTTCAATGATTTTTTAATCTGAATTATATGTGGTGGATCAGAACACAATAGTCTAAGTTGGTGAAGTAAAATTTAAAAATATATATGTAGCCATGATGTTGCAGCTAGTAACAAACAATCTGTCAAATCACCCCACTGCCAGACTTCATGCATCACTTCCAGAGACAATGAACAGTCTTTTGCGAGTTTTGTTTTTGTTGTTTTATTGGGGGGTACAACTTGGTTAGGGATTGGAATACGAAATGCCCATAGGATTAATCATTGCCATCATATAATTATATGATTATTGCCATCATATAATTGAAATACAAAAGCACAAAGTTAGAGCCAGAAGATTAGATACACATGGACATTAAATGTAAATCTTATTCTGCATCTCCATGCAGAATGTTAGTCCTCCTCCTGCAGACTATTTGCTTCCAAGGATTCCTCATTCAATAACGTGTTAGAGAATGAGGACACCACTTCTGACCGTGTAGAAATGATGTTCTCAGAAACTTCTTCTTTCCTCCTGCACAAAGCTTCGTTCCTTCTACCCACACTGGTTTCCTCCTGCACACACTTGTAGTTACTGAAATGAAGTATGTCACATCTTCTTCTATTGGGTAATAGGGGCCCACTCTGAATAAGTCCCTTTACTGGCTCTGGTTGCTCGCTACTACTAAGCCTAAGGCCTGCAGAACCTCTCCCCAGAGGCCTAGTAAGTTAAAAGCGTGACTTTAGGTAATGGACTACTGTTCCTAGTCAGCCCAACTTGCAAATCATGTGCCCTCAGGCCACATCGACTTGACATAGATCCCCACAGTCTCTTCTCTGATCCAGGACTGCCCATCGTCCACCGTGTGTATGATGAAGACTCTGCTAATGACCGTGTAAAAGCAGAGTTCCCTCACAGACTTCCTGGCTCCTCCAGCCCCCCACTGTGGTAACACTCACCGACCTTCCACAGCCCTGAGTCCTTGATGAGGTACTTGACCGGACCATGCGTTCCGACAGCTTCACCTGCCCCTCTGCTCCAGGAGTTCTCCACCATCCGACCGTGTGGTGGCAGAGACATTGCCAATGACTGTGTAGAGGCAATGTTCCCTCACAGTTCTTCCCGGGCCTCCTCCTGCGATCGGTGCACCCCCCCCAGATGGGGATGGCCTCCTGCTGCTGCCTAGAATTCCATTCCTCTCTTCACTCAGCCGACTTCTCCCCCCAGTGGCATATCACCTCAGCTTATATATGAGGCCCGCTCCCTGCCAATACCAATTGGAGATTGGTCAGGGCTCACACACAAGCTGCATGCCACTCCAGTTCCAGGCTCAGCCCCTCTTGCAGAATCTTCTCCCTGGAAGCATGGGAGGCACTTCAGAACTGAAGTGCAGGTGGTCACACCCATTGCTACTCTGACCACTCCCAGCCCCCAGATCAAAACAGACAGGCCTAGCTTGCAGCATAGGCCTGCCTAAATTTGCCTGTGCTGAAAATCCTAGTAAAATAACCCTTACTAGCACCTACCTACTGGTAGAGGGTGCTACATATACATAAAACTATTTTTCAGAAATAAAAAACTGATTATTATCATGTGCGTATGTATTCACTCTCTTTGTTATGAAGCCCATAAAAGTGCAACCAATTACCTTCAGAAGTCACATAATTAGTGAAATGATGTCCACCTGTGTGCAATCTAAGTGTCACATGATCTGTCATTACATATACACACCTTTTTGAAAGGCCCCAAAGGCTGCAACACCCAAGCAAGAGGCACCACTAACCAAACACTGCCATGAAGACCAAGGAACTCTCCAAACAGTAAGTGACAATGTTGTTTAGAAGTACAAGTCAGGGTTAGGTTATACAAAAATATCCAAATTGTTGATGATCCCTAGGAGCACCATCAAATCTATCATAGCCAAATGGAAAGAACATGGCACAACAGCAAACCTGCCAAGAGATGGCCGCACACCAAAACTCACGGACTAGGCAAGCAGGGCATTAATCAGAGAGGCAGCACAGAGACCTAAGGTAACCCTGGAGGAGCTGCAGAGTTCCACAACAGAGCCTGGAGTATATGTACATAGGATGACAATAAGCCATATGCTCCATAGAGTTGGGCTTTATGGCAGAGTGGCCAGAAGAAAGCCATTACTTTCAGCAAAAAACAAAATGACAAGTTTTGAGTTTACGAAATGGCATGTGGGAGACTCCGAAGGTGCTCTGGCCTGATGAGACTAAAATTTAACTTTTTGGCCATCAAAGAAAATACTATGTCTGGCTCAAACCCAACACATCACATCACACAAAGAACACCATCCCCACAGTGAAACATGGTGGTGGCAGCATCATGCTGTGGGAATGTTTTTCAGCAGTTGGGACTGGGAAACCAGTCAGAGTTGAGGAAAAGATGGATGGTGCTAAATACAGGGATATTCTTGAGAAAAACCTGTACCACTCTGTGTGTGATTTGAGGCTAGGACGGAGGTTCACCTTCCAGCAGGACAATGACCCCAAACACACTGCTAAAGCAACACTTGAGTGGTTTAAGGGGAAACATGTAAATGTGTTGGAATGGCTTAGTTAAAGCCCAGACCTCAATCCAATAGAAAATCTATGGTCAGACTTAAAGATTGCTGTTCACAAGCGCAAACCATTCACTTTGAAGGAGCTGGAGCAGTTTTGCAGGGAGGAATGGACAAAAATCCCAGTGGCAAGATGTGGCAAGTTCATAGAGACTTATCCAAAGCGACTTGGAGCTGTGATAGCCGCAAAAGGTATCTCTACAAAGTATTGACTTTAGAGAGGTGAATAGTTATGCACATTGACTTTTTTCTGTTATTTTGTCCTATTTGTTGTTTGCTTCACAAAAAAAAAAAAAAAAAATCTTCAAAGTTGTGGGCATGTTCTGTAAATTAAATGATGCAAATCCTCAAACAATCCATGTTAATTCCAGGTTGTAAAGCAATAATAAAAAATAGAAAATGCCAAGGGGGTGAATACTTTTGCAAGGCACTATAATAGCTGTGGGGGATAAGCTGATGGAGAAAGTAAAACAGTGTATTAGTTAGAAGCAGGATAGACTTCTTTAAAGAGAAGAGTTTTCAGGAATAGACTAAAGAGGGATAGATTAGGGGACAGTTGGACAGATTGGGGAAGGGAGTTCCACAGGATGGGAGAAGCTCTGGAGAAATCCTGGAGGCGAGCATGGGTGGAGGTGACAAGAGAGCCAGAGAGCACAATGTCTTGGGAGGACCGAAGAGAGCGGCTTGGTTGGTATTTTGAGACTAGGTTAGTGATATAGCTGGGGCCAGAGTTGTGGATGGCTTTGTAAATAATTGTTAGTACTTTGAATGTTATTTGTTGGGTGAGTGAAAGCCAGTGGAGGGATTGTCAGAGAGGGGTGGAGGACACTGAATGGTTGGTAAGGTGGATGAGTCTTGCAGCAGCATTTATTATGGACTGAAGGGGGATAGTGTATGTAAAGGTTATCCAGTGAGGAGGAAGTTGCAGTAGTTGAGGCGAGGGGCGAATCCTAGAGATATTGCGGAATCTAAAGCGGCATGATTTGGACAGGAATTGGATGTGGACCTGAAAGCACAATTGAGGGTCTAAGGTTACACCTAGCACTCTGGCATGTGAGGATGGACTAATAGTTGTGCCATTGATCTTGACAGAGAAGTCAGGGGAAGGGGCATGTGGGGGAGGAAATATAATGAGCTTGGTTTTAGATAGATTCAATTTGAGGAAGTGGCGTGACATCCAGGCTGATATGTCTGTTAGTAAATCAGTGATGTGTGAGGAGACTGATGGGGTGAGCTGAGGGGTAGAGAGATAGATTTGGGTGTCATTAGCATATAAATGGTAGTGGAAGCCATGGGAGGCTATCATCTGCCCCAAGGAGGATGTGTAGATCAAGAATAGTAGAGGTCCTAGGACAGAACCTTGGGGGACCCCAACAGTAAGAGGAGTTGGAAAGGAGGAAGTGGAGTTGTAAGTGACACTGAAGGTATGGTAAGATAGGTAAGATTCAAACCAACAGAGAGCACAGCCATGGACACCAAGTAAATTGATTTGTTTGAGGAGGAGGGGGTGATCAACTGTATCAAAGGCAGCGGAGAGGTCCAAGAGTAACAGTATGGAATAATGACCAGATTATTCAATTATTTGGATACATGCTCCACACGATTAAAGGGAATTGCTCTCAAGAAGTTAAACTACATTTTTAAGGTGTACATGCCATTTCCTGTAAGCTATTCCTGGTGGTAATTGCCCATTGATAGCAGGGTCAGGGAGTGAATGATAGCATTAGTCGCTTAGCTTTAGTCTATTATCTGTAAAGTAATGAGCTCCACATTTTCATTTTATTTAGTAAGAGATGAGCTAGCTGGTATTAATAACCTCTGTGTGATCTGCTGCTGACAAGTACTTGCTATGTGTTTTGATACATGTAGTTATAGCTTATGACCAATAAAACTGTAGTGTACAAAAGGGCATGTGATGTACCAAGCTGTGTGGGCAGAAATATCATCTTATTAACACAATATTAGAGCAGACCTACAGTTAAAGGGTAAATTCACCTTTACAGAAAAATCTGTAAGGTGAACGTACACAGGAACCCCCCCTCACTCCCCCCAATCCCTCTGATCTGCAGCGTGGCAATCTCCCATTCTGAGCCCTGCTATAGCCGCCTCACGGCTCCGGGGTTAAAAAATCCCCCGGAGCTTAATCTCCTAGACGTACCCCATCAGGAGGGATGTTTAGGAGCATTCTAATTGGTCAACGCTGTCACATGGGCAGTGCCAACCAATCAGAACCCGTGTAGCCCATCCTTTCAGTGGGGAAGAAGACGCGTGAATGCCGAGGGGCCGTGAGGTGGCTATAGCAGGGCTCAGAATGGGAGATCACCATGCAACTGGTCAGCGGGACCGGGGGGGGGGGGAGGTTGAGGAGGGGGTCTTGTGTAAGTTCACCTTACAGATTTTTCTATAAAGGTGAACTTACACTTTAAAAAAAAAATCAATTTAAGCGTTAAGCTTATAATGACTAACACCATCAAGGGTAAAGGGTTACCTGTTACTGTAAATGTCAATATTATTTCTGCTGTCTGTCTCTTTTTACATAACCTATGCCGAGGCATGGTTCATGTGTTTTTGCTGGTGTAGAGCAGTGTTGGAGGGAATGCTATCATTAATTTGGGTATAGTTGGCCAATGTTAGTATAGCAAAAATAAACAGCAGGACAGCATTATATATCAAAAAGGATTGAGCATGTTGAACATCACATTCCAAAACCATAGACATTAAATTGGAGTGTGTCTGACCTATTTTGTGCCCACTTGGTCAAAAAAAAAAAAAAAAAAAGGAATGAGGTTAGGTGCTGATGTTGGAAGATAAGTCTTGGCTCACAATTAGGGATGAGCCCAATGTTCGAGTCGAACGTAAGTTCGACTTGAACATCGGGTATTTTCCTGTTTGCTGAACAGTAAACATTATGCGGTGTTCGAGGCAAATTCGAAAGCCGCGGAACACCATTAAAGTCTATGGGACATTAACATGAAAAACCAAAAGTGCTCATTTTAAAGGCTTATATGCAATTTATTTCCATAAAAAGTGTTGGGGACTTGGGTCCTGCCCCAGGGGACATGTATGAATGCTAAAAAAGTTTTAAACGTTTTTTAACGTTTTTAGGAGCAGTGATTTTAATAGGGAAACAATACAAATTAAATATTCCTTTAAATATCGTGCCTGGGGGGTGTCTATAGTATCACTGTAAAGTGGTGCAGTTTTCCCGTGTTTAGAACAGTCTGACAGCAAGATTACATTTCAAAGGAAAAAAAGTCATTTGTGACTGATCACGGCTGTAGTGAATTATCGGGTCTCGGCAATATAGATAAAACTCATTTAAACAAATGGCAAATTTAACAAAATGAAATAAAAAAAATTCCGTGGGGGTCCCCCCAAAATCCATACCAGGCCCTTCAGGTCTGGTATGGATATTAAGCGGAACCCTGCGCCAATTTTTTTTTAATGGCGTAGGGGTCCCCTAAAATTCATACCAGACCCAAAGGGCCTGGTAATGGATTGGGGGGGGGAATCCATGCCATTTTTTCTTTCAATGAGGTTTAGCTATATTGCCAGGAGCCGACAATTCATTACAGCCGCGAGCAGTTTTAAATTACTTTTTTTCCTTTAGAAATGTAATTTTGCTGTGGTATTGTTCTAAACACAGGAAAACTGCGCCACTTTACATGCATTCTATAGACACCCCCCAGGCATGATATTCAAAGGAATATTTCATTTTTATTGTTTCATTTTAAGCATTATTAAAATCACTGCTCCCGAAAAAACGTCCGTTTTCAAACATTTTTTTTGCATTTATACATGTCCCCTGGGACAGGACCCGGGTCCCCAAACACGTTTTATGGCAATAACTTGCATATAAGCCTTTAAAATTAGCACTTTTGCTTTTTTTTACGTTCGTGTCCCATAGACTTTAATGGTGTTCGTCCAAATTTTTTGCCTGTTTGCAAGTTCTGGTGCGTACCAAACCGGGGGGTGTTCAGCTCATCCTTACTCACAATTAGCTTCCCAATTCATCCTGCGGGTGTGCAGAAAGATTGAGGTCAGTTTACTTAGCTTTTTTCATTGACTGTCCACATAGGTGTGCGTCTATTGCATTAGGGTGTGCATCCCAAAGTATGAATGTATTCACTAAATAGAAAACTATGAACACAAATCAGGTATCTGCTTTAGGCCCAAACAGCATTTTGTTTTCATAATTGATCTATATTTTGCCAATTGTCCAAAATTGTTTGTTTAGTGAATAAACCCAAAAGAGGGTTCAGTTCAGGAGTGCGTTGCATACAGAGGACAGAGTTCAGGAGTGCACTGTGTACAGAGGACAGAATTCAGAAGTACGCTGCATACAGTCGACATAACTCAATAGTGCAATGCATACAGAGGACATAGTTCAGGAGTGTGCTACATACAGAGGACAGAGTTCAGAAGTACACTGCATACAGAGGACATAGTTCAGGAGTGTGCTGTACACAGAGGACATAGTTCAGGAGTGCTCTGCATACGAAGGACATAGTTCAGGAGTGTGCTGTACACAGAGGACATAGTTCAGGAGTGCTCTGCATACAGAGGACATAGTTCAGGAGTACGCTGCGCACAGAGGACAGAGTTCAGGAGTACGCTGCGCACAGAGGACAGAGTTCAGGAGTACGCTGCGCACAGAGGACAGAGTTTAGGAGTATGCTGTGCACAGAGGACAAAGTTCAGGAGTGCGCTGCATACAGAGGACAGAAGCTGCATACAGAGGGCAGATTTCAGGGCTGCGTTGCATACAGAGGGCAGAGTTCATGAGTGTGCATCTTAGAAGCAAAAACGACTCTCTCCTCCCACCTTAGTACAGAGCTCTCCCTCACAAATTTTCCCCAACAGAACTCTCCTTCCAGCCATAGAGAGAAGCGGCTACAACTTACAACTACTTACTTACATGCAGAATGCAGGCTGCTGCTGCCAGACTAGGGTGGCTGGACACATCCCCTGAACCCTCCTTTGCTCCCAAAGAAAGATGTACAGGATAGGGCAGGTTATGTGCGAGCCACCTGGACCACTGCACTGTTGTAAACACAGCTTAGCGCTCCCAGCTTGTAGGGCCCACCGGAGGTAGAACATTGCAGGTCACAGCATAGTGCACTGGCGCACAGCTCCTAGACAAAAACTCTGAGGGCAAAAGGGATTTAGCTGCAGCAGATGCAGCTCTGCTCACAAAATAGGATGGATTACTACATGTGTGAAGCGCACTGTGCCCCACACACACTTGCAACCTTTACGATATGCCACTGGTGCACGGGTTGATTAGAGTGTGCCTAGGCACACCCAGCACACCCCCTGCACATGCCTATCACTCTCCATTATTCAGCAAGGGAAAAGAGCATACTGAAATATCGGAATATATGCACAAGTGAAACTCAAGAAGCTTTTAAGTAAAGAATTGTGGCAGGAGTGACGGGGAGTTTATGGCTGCCAGAAGTTTATCTTTAAAGAACAATCTCTTGCAATGTCTTTGCTCAGTATTATTAAATGTGCATATTTCAGTGTATGATCAGATCTTCTTGGTAGGCTGCATATACAGCTTTAGTCCAAGAATAAACAAAAGGGAATTTTGAGCTTGTTAATTCAAATATTTGTCCATTTATCATGCTCTGTTTGGAACTTTGCACCGACATACACGGTCATATAGCAATCTGATTTGGTAATTTGCATTATTTTTTGTAAAATGCCATTCATGTCCATGTATGAGAATCTTCAATGTAAAGGACTCAGAATAACATATCTATTGCCATTGAATTCATTGTTTCCTCCTATAATCCACTGACTAGTTAAATACACCTGTATTGGCAGGAAGCCCTTTCCAATTACCACTGTCTAAAATATTAGAGCAAGTGAATACAAATGTGAACCTGTGCATAGAAAAATTACAACACTGCAGAGGATAAAAATTAATATGCAAAATATGAGGGCAATACACACAGAGATAATCTTCCAGCTACTAAATGCCGAGCCGAGACACCTGTTCTCTCATTTCTTTATCTTTGTTTTGTAATATATTATATTAAGAACAACAAATTGATGTAACCGGAATCATTAAAATCAATTGACACATTCTGAGCAATTTAAACAGTAAAATAAGTAATAACTTGAACTAAAAAGAAGAAATTATATCTACAAAAATCTTTCTATATGAAAAAGAAAATGAAGATGTAGACATGGCTTTTTATTTCATTAACATATACAGTATGTTTTAACATATTGTTAAGGAAAATGCCTCCACACTTTCTATTCTTCCTTTTTGACTCTCTTATTTCTTCTCTCTTTTTTGCCCTTCCCATCTCTTTCTCTTCCTTTAACTTGCCCCTTTTTCCTTTTCCTTCACTTAAAGTGGTTGCAAGTCCTTACATATACCCAATGAAGTGACCAGCCTTAGATGATACTGTAGCGCCCACCAGTTTGGGTGAGTGCTACAATAGAGAGTTTAGTGTTATAATAGGCCAAAATTGCCAGAATCTCACTCTGCAGTGTAATCTGGTGGGGTTTGATGTCTGGGGAGGTTTATTAAAGTAGAGGAGGGTGTGACCCCCTGCACTCTGCTTAGACAGTTTCCCTTGTTTTCTGGGGTTTGGCCTGGAAGATAAGAGGAATACAAGTGTGAGTGACAGGCAGCTTTTGGAAGACGCATCTGGACCAATCATTAATTTGTTGGGACAGGGGCGGGACTTGTATATAAGGCCTGGTCACGTGTTTCCAAGGGTTCTTGTTGGCGGATGTAGGATCCAGGAAGATTTGTGTGGGTGCTCTCCCCTGCGGGGGAGGGGAAGCATGCTATAGAAAAGAGATCCAGGAGTAAGGATGTAGCCACTGATACAGCGCTGGTGCTCTCCCCTGTGTGAGGAGAGCAAAAGCAAGCTATGCGGATGGAGGAGAAACTTAAGTACTTTCTTCTTAATCGCTGCCAATACTGACATCCAAGGACTGGGCGAGGATTTTCTATGTTCGACATGGATCATCACTCAGAAACACAAGTGAGTGTAACCCAGAGGGAAACAGCACTTCTACAGAGACTTTAGAGGGGTTAGTGTGCGGGTTCAGGAGGACAGAGCTGGGCCTTAGAACTAATACCCTGGAGAAATTCCGAAAGTCACTTCCTGAGTGTTATTCAGAGTATCATTCAGGGAGTTAGAATCAGAAGTTCTGCCAAGTCAGGAAGTGGTGGTAAACAGGAAGAAGGAAAAACGCATTGTACTAGGAGATATTATTCAAGTCTACTAATAGGGGCTTCGTACAATCTGGATGTAATATTGTATTGCTTATCACTCAACCTTACTGGAAGTTATTCAGAGTGACTTTCCAGTACAGTGCTGCATTTCATATGGAAACCGCAATAAAGTTGCACATAGTTCATTTTCAATGACTGTCTGTGTGTTCTATTTGGTTGGGGAAAAGGGGTAATGGAACAAGCTCCAGGGTAGAACAAACTTTCAGCCGCTCCTACGGGAGTAGGGCGCTACAATACACATAGATGAAAAAAATCCTACTACATACAGTAAGTTGTACCTGCTTATCTGTAGCCCTCTCTTCTCTACATCTGTTCAAAGTTCAGAATTGATGCACCTTTTCTGAGCTTTCAGAAAGCAGGGGGCGGGGAGCTGAAGCCACACCCTACAGATCTAAGTGAGAAGAACTGTGAGGGCTGATTGGAGGGAAGGGACAACCCCCTCCCCCTTACACAGCACACAAGAACAGAGGTGAGGCTGTCAATCACAGGCTGTATTCTGGAGATCCCTCCCCTGTCACCTTTTTTCTCTCTGTGCTCTAGAGTGAGACAAGCACATGCTATAAAGGGATGTGATTTGTTCATATTTTATGTCCAAGGTTTACAAACACTTCAGAATTTTGTCCCACCAACCGCTTGTGTTGAAGCCCAACTTCAGCCAAAATCTTTCTTTTTTTTTTTTTGGTAAAGTATGAAAGGATTAGTACATCTGTCAACTCTTAATTACTGTCTGTATCTCCATTTGGGAGATTTCTCCTTATTTCCTATCTTCTTACCAGAAAAGGAATTGAGAAAAAAATTCTCCCCAATTTCTGTCTGCTTAACAGGTATCACGCTCGAACCTAAGAGAAGGGTAACCCTCACAATGGCAACACAGATGTCAATAACATTTATATTTTCTCTAGAAGACTGGGAACACTTAACTGGGATCCTTTGTTAGGATTCTATTTCTTGCGTGTCCCCATGAGTGAGGTTTTTGGTCATTTTCTGTCCAGATAACAGATGTCAAAGAGGACAGGAAGAAAAGAGAAAACTCTTTTATGAAAGCACAAACAGTATATAAAAAAAAAAATTACCAAAAGTTCTAACCCTTTTCCAGTTTTAGATTTGGGTGATGTTGAGCTTTAAGCCTTGTCCATAGTTTCTAATCACCTTAGTCTCTGGATCATACAAAAGAGAGGGGGAGTGGGACTTTGAATGAAGGGCGTAGCTCACAATGGGTAAACCACAATATATACTCAACAAAGGAAAAAAGTAACAGAGTATTGTTGAGAGCTGATTTTATTGAAAAAAAACTCATCAATATGTAAACAAAATGAATAATTGAAATTGCAGTCCAAGTTAAAATGATATACAACAGGTAACGCTAAATTGTGACATGCTGCATCAACAGTGTACAGTATACATGAGAAACAAATAACACAAAATGATAAAATAAAGTATATAGAAACGCATAATGGTGTAATGGGATTGCATCAACAGGCTCAACGTGTTTTGTGGTCTGAAATCCACTTCCTCAGGAGCAGCTGCATGCACCTTTGCAAAAAATATGCAACAATAACAGTAAAATCTGATATAGTACGTTGGATAATGCAGTATGCATAAAAACATAAGGAGCAAAATAGAGGAGACCACCAAGTAGGTGGGAAACCTACGCTAATGTTTCTCATATTCAGTGCATCGGTCAGCAAGTAGTCCTGTCGAATGGAGGCAGCAGGAGCTGAGGAAGTACTGTCCATGGGCATATTCCCCTAGGTGGCTGATCTACATCTTGCTTCTGGTGTTTAGGGTTTATGCATTTCATTGTGTAACAAAGTACTATTCACATATATGTACTTTTCTGTTGCCTATATGCAATTCTGAGACATTGACTTTCACCCTTCGCACTGGTTTCCTTTTTTCATTAGTTATTTTTTATTGATGGTGCACTCCACATCACCTTACCACTTTTTGTAATCTACTAATTCTAGCACCATACATCTTTTATAGATTCCAATTTGGAACACTATACACATCCGCACATGTCTCCAATATGGAGAGTCCCAAAACTTTTCCAAGTCCACCTTTTTATGCCTATGGACAGTACTCCCTCAGCTCCCGATACAGTCTATCTCCTGCTGCCCCCATTTGACAGGACCACATGTTGACCGATGCACTGAATATGAGAAACATTGGGGTAGGTTCCCCACCTACTTGGTGGTGTCTTCTATTTATCCCCTTATGTTTTTTATGCATACTGCATTGTCCAACTTACTATACTAGATTTTACTGTTGTTGCATATTTCTTGTAGAGACATATGCATATGCTCCTGAGGAAGTGGATATCAGACCACGAAACTCGTTAAAAAGTTGGTTTTGGGACCTGGAGCCTGGAGTTTTCAGAGTGATCTGGGTGGGATGAAATCTCCAATCCTGAATACAGGTATTCAGAACGGCCAGTGTACTGATTTTTCAGGTGTATACTGGGCTTTTAGTAATAGCCTGACCATGGTTCTGAGCTCCACCCCGACAGACAGGAGGTCTGGCCTAGGAGTCAGGAAGGCTCCATGTGGGAGCCAGTGCAGCAAGTGGCTGCTAGCTGTGTGCACCAAGTTGGTCCGTGAACAGCCTGTAGGAGACAGGCAAGGGCTGGCGTGTAAGGCGAGAGCAGCAGTGCTGTAAGTGAGAGCCAAAAGTGCTGAATTTCATTTTTGTTGATGGGAAAAGGAATTGCTAAAAAAACCCCTGCGAGGGAAACTCATGTCATTTAATAATAATGGACAAACAAAGCACTTAAAAAGAAGTTTTTGGTGCATGAGACTGCACAATCTGTGTGTGCAGGTGAGGAGAACCTGCAAGAGAAATGTAACTAGTCTTAAAGAGACAGTGCTGCATTTTGTTGCTGAACAGTGCAAAACTGTTGTGGAGTAACTGTGAAGACGGGGCAGTCAAAACTCAAAAAAGCAAGGATGGCTGAGATGATAGACAGAGCTCTGTGGATAGAGGGGTTGTTACCGCTTGAACGAGCCCCATACATGCCTGAAAAAAGTTTGCCAAGGTGGAAGACTGTGGCTGTTGTTGCACCTAGCAACGCTGGTGCAAGGAGACCAGTTATCAATGTGCAGAGGACTAATCTTGCAAGAGGATGCAGTGTGGGAAGCCTGAACAAGACACTTAGGGAAGAGCGCTGTTAGCGGTGCAGTGAGTGGGGGCATGCAGTCTCCAAGTGCCCTTTGTCCCAGGCTTAGGGTTGCCACCTCATCCCTTTAAACCCGAACACATATGAATTGCACAGGTTCTTTAATGGCTACTTTAATGCAGGTAAGGCACCAAGTGAGTTTAATTACCACCTTAATCAGCTACAGAACCTGTTTAATTAATATGTGTTCGGTTTTAAAGGGATGAGGTGGCAACCATACCCAGGCTCCAGTGCAAAGTTACCTAGAAAAGCAAAGGTTTGTTTTTGGGAAGCCTGCTCTGAGTGCCAGGAGTGAGAAACAGGCTTACCAGAAGTTTGGGAGGAATGCGATTGCCATAGCAACAACTGTGATGTCAGACCTGTGGACTGCAAGACAAAGGTATTGCTTACAGGGGATTATGGCAATTACTTATGATGATGATGGGTTAATGCGGTCTGTCACTGCTGACAACAGAAGTGTGTCTCCTTCAGCAGTTGGAGTGGTACTTGTGTATTACCTCTGATGGGAGCACAGAGAAAGTAGACTTAGATAGATGGACAACTTTCAGAAACCATGAATCAGACTGAGACAGAAGTACAGTTAAATCACACTTGTTTATTGATAATAATAAAAATGTAAACAGAGTAAACGTAGTCAAAACATAGCCAGAGTTCAAGAACCAGAACGGATAGTCAGACAAGCCAAAACATCAGGGAGCCAGAGATGAGCGTAGTAGAACAGCAAGCAGGATCTGGAGCCAGAAGGAATGTCAGCCAAGCAAGTCTTTAACAGGAACACAGGAGCGCGTCTCTAGAGATGTGACCAAGGCGAAGGCAGAGATCATCTGGACTGGATGGCTTATTTAGGCAGGCCTGATGAGCAGGATATCATCAACAGGTGAGGCACTGTGGAGAGAAAGGAGCTGACAATTAGCCGACAGCTGAGCAGCCAACTTTGAGAAGGAAGTGCTGAGCTCAGCCCTGACAGAAACAAGTTTGTTGGCTTTTTTGAAAGAGGTCTCAGTGTGTAATAGGGAAGCGGACACAATTTCTGCTGTGGTGAATAGAGGGACTGCAGAGCAGCTTATAGTCCAGGGTGTGCTTGTTGATGCAAAGGATATCCCTCAGGAGATGGAAGGGCCAAGTAAGATTGAGCACATAGCAGAGGTCATGCCCACAACCCATAAAGAAGTTATTGGTATGGTATACCAAACTAATGTTATCCATACAGAAGACCTGGAACAGATCATTGACATGGCGCCTGAGAATTTTGTGGTGAATCCTGCACCTGGCTGCTCTGTAGGAGAGCACAAGGTTATTGTATTGGATATCTCCAGTGGGGAGGAAACCCCTTTAGGAAAGTACTACATCTGGGCAGGGCCGTCTTTAACGCAGGGCAAAAGGGGCAGTTGCCCTGGGCCCTGTCATTGCTGTGGGGCCCAAAGCAGCTGCCACTTAAGCCCTGCGCTGCCGATCCCCCCCCACTGCTCTCCCAAGCGGCTACATTAATTATACAGGAGAGCGGGACAGCTGCGGGCTTCATGTGTTTGAGCCCGCTCGTCCCGCTTCTCCCTCTGTCAGGAGCTGAGCACCAGAGTCAATGACAGAGCGAGAGCGGCACTCTGTGTTCCTCCCGCCCCCACCCCCGCCTGGCAGACCTGTGTAGCACACAGCCGAGTGAAGTTTTCTGGCTGTGTGCTGGGTCTGATAGGCGGAGACTGTGTTGCACCACCGTGTGACCAGGTAAGAAAGAACAACGTGGAGAGAAGGGGCAGGGGATCCATATGTGCAGACTGCAGAGAATTGCTGGCACAGAGGTGGACATGGGGGGGGTACAGAAGTGAGGGGTGGACATGGGGGGTACATAGATGGACATGGGGGGTACAGAGGTAGACATGGGGGGTACATAGATGGACATGGGGGGTACAGAGGTGGACATGGGGGGTACAGAGATGGAAGGGGTACAGAGATGAACATGGGGGGTACAGAGATGGACATGGGGGGTACAGAGGTAGACATGGGGGGTACATAGATGGACATGGGGGGTACAGAGGTGGACATGGGGGGTACAGAGATGGAAGGGGTACAGAGGTGGACATGGGGGGTACAGAGATGGAAGGGGTACAGAGATGGACATGGGGGGTACAGAGATGGAAGGGGTACAGAGATGGACATGGGGGGTACAGAGGTGGAAGGGGTACAGAGGTGGACATGGGGGGGTACAGAGATGGAAGGGGTACAGAGATGGACATGGGGGGGTACAGAGGTGGAAGGGGTACAGAGATGGACATGGGGGGTACAGAGGTGGAAGGGGTACAGAGATGGACATGGGGGGTACAGAGGTGGAAGGGGTACAGAGGTGGACATGGGGGGGGTACAGAGATGAACATGGGGGGTACAGAGGTGGAAGGGGTACAAAGGTGGACATGGGAGGTACAGAGGTGAACACAGGTGGACGGGGGAACAGAGGTGGTGAGGGGGTACAGAGGTGGTCATGAGGGGGTACAGAGGTGAACATAGGTGGACGGGGGTACAAAGATGGACATGGGGGGGGTACAGAGGTGGACATGGGGGGGATACAGAGATGAACCCAGAGGTGGACGGGAGTACAAAGGTGGACATGGGGATGTACAGAGGTGGACGGGGGGGTACAGAGGTGGAAGGGGTACAGAGATGGACATGGGGCGTACAGAGGTGGAAGGGGTACAGAGGTGGACATGGGGGGGTACAGAGATGGACATGGGGGGTACAGAGGTGGAAGGGGTACAGAGATGGACATGGGGGGTACAGAGGTGGAAGGGGTACAGAGGTGGACATGGGGGGGGTACAGAGATGAACATGGGGGGTACAGAGGTGGAAGGGGTACAAAGGAGGACATGGGGGGTACAGAGGTGAACACAGGTGGACGGGGGAACAGAGGTGGTGAGGGGGTACAGAGGTGGACATGAGGGGGTACAGAGGTGAACATAGGTGGACGGGGGTACAAAGATGGACATGGGGGGGTACAGAGGTGGACATGGGGGGGATACAGAGATGAACCCAGAGGTGGACGGGAGTACAAAGGTGGACATGGGGATGTACAGAGGTGGACGGGGGGGTACAGAGGTGGACAGAAGGGTATAGAGATGAACGTGGATGGGGGATGCAGAGGTGGATGGGGGATACAGAAGTGAGCTGTGGAGGGGGGTACAGAGTAGAGAACACAGGTGGACGAGGGGTACAAAGGTGGACATGGGGGGTACAGAGGTGGAGGGGGGTTACAGAGATGAACCCAGAGGTGGACGGGGGTACAAAGGTGGACATGGGGATGTACAGAGGGGGGTGGGGGGGTACAGAAGTGGACGGAAGGATATAGAGATGAACATGGATGGGGGAATAAAGAGGTGGATGGGGATACAGAAGTGAGCTGTGGATGAGGGGTACTACAGAGGTGGATGGGGGGACAAAGGTGGACATGGGGGGGTACAGAGGTGGACAGAAAGATATAGAGGTGAACATGGATGGGGGGTACAGAGGTGGACAGAAAGATATAGAGGTGAACATGGATGGGGGGTACAGAGGTGGACAGAAAGATATAGAGGTGAACATGGATGGGGGGTACAGAGGTGGACATGGGGAGGTACAGAGGTGAACACAGAGTTGGATGGGGGGTACAAAGGTGGACGGAAAGATATAGAGGTGAACATGGGGGGGGGGTACAGAGGTGGATGGGGGATACAGAAGTGAGCTATGGATAGAGGGGTACAGAGGTGAGCTGTGTATGGGGGGGGAGAAAGAGGTAGACAGGGAATACAGAAGTGAGCTGTGGATGGAGGGATACAGACGTGAACGTGGAATACAGAGGTGAGCTGTGGGTGGAGGGGGGTACAGAGATGAGCTGTGGATGAGGGAGCAGAGGTAAGCAAAGTGATGTGCAGAGGTGACCAATAGATGGTAACTTTGCGGGAGGGAGGAGGATATGCAAGTACTGCCCCTTGTGCTGATTTTTTTCTGTGCCCTGCATGATACAAACACCTCAAAGTACACACCCCCAATCCCCGTGTGTCATCCTGGACTCCTATCTCCCCCTTCCCGCCATCATCTTGAACTCCCCCATCTCTCCCCCCCAATCATCCTGGACTCCCGTATCTCCCCCCCCCCACCCATAATCCTGGACTTCTCTATCTCTTCCCCCCATCATTATTATTATTATTATACAGGATTTATATGGTGTCAACAGTTTGTGCAGCGCTTTACAACATGAGGGCAGACAGTACAGTTACAATACAATACATAAGTTTACGTGTGTGTTTTGTTTTTTAGAATGTTGGGGTGGAGAGACAATTTGCATGGGGGGGGGGGGGGCCAAGAATTTTTTTTGCCCAGGGCCCAATCAATAGTAAAGACGGCCCTGCATCTGGGGTATCAGTAAATGAGTCTCTCCATTTTCCAAGGAACACGAAGGACCCCAGGAAGGTCTTATGTGTAGAATCATGCTGCCTTTTTATGACAGACATGCTGAGAGAAATATTATGGTAGAAAGCAAAGCCAAGCTGCTCCAGGTAAGAGTAATCCCACGCTTCAACCTCACGGTGCAGGTCCACTCCGCAAGCTTAACAAGGTATCATTAAAAGAGTTTAATTCCAAAATAAAAGAGCCCATGCATATTACTGAAGTGTTTAAAAGTGTGACCCCTTCAAAATTAAATCAAGCAAGAAGGGTTAGTCCAGAGGAAATCAAGGGAGCGCTTGGAAACTTTAAAGGTACCCGACACCTAAAGGTCAGTAGTCAGCCTACGGTAAAAAAGGTACCAAGATTTGTAAATTCCCTGATGGTAAAAGGACTAGTGTGGTCCCAAGGAAAATAGGCAAATGGCACTTTTGGAAGTGCACCCGTAAAAAGTCACGGGGGTGTCTTTGTAGTACCCAAGTCAGTGTAGCAGGGAGACACAGGGAAAGTCATCTGATAAGACTGGGTTTGGCCCTTGTGGGTAATAGCTGGCACAGAGGTGTCAATTTTAAGAGGTTAGGTTGGTGTGTTACGCCCCCTTCAAGGTCGAAACAGAGGGGAGAATATGTGGCAGAGAAATTCCCTGCCAGGGTCTAGAAAGTGGTTGTAACCCAGAATTCTCAACGGGACGGGTTGAGGGTCTCCAGGGAGTTTGTGACATGAAAAGGAAACTGTTTTTACAGTTTCCTCAGTATTTTCTTAAGTTCATTTTGGGACCTGGAGCTTGAATCCTGGAATTCAGATGGGCCATGTACTGATTGGTCAGGTGTGTGCTGGGGTTTTAGTAATAGTCTGACCATGGTTCTGAGCTCCACCCGAGCAGACAGGAGGTCTGGCCTAGGAGTCAGGAGGGCTCCACGTAAGAGCCAGTGCAGCAAGAGGCTGCTAGCTGTGTGCACCAAGTTGGTTGGTTAACAATCTGTAGGAGACAGACAATGGCTTGGGATGGATTGGGGACATCCAGCTGCTAAGCATTTACTGCTATCTGGCGAAATCCTCGCGGACCGCTCAAGGCAACCAAAGGACTCGAGATACCAGAGGATTCAAGTGTCCCCGCAAAGGGCTATATCTGTCTGCTCGTATGACCCCGCTGTTTAGGGGGTCAACCGGTTCAGGTAAGGGTTATCACATACAGAGTTTACATCGAGCTGTCTTTCATTTGTGGACATTTTAAGGCTGAATATCTGGACCTTGATACCTGCTGTGGATTATAACTCACATATTTTTTCTATCACATCTAAAGAAAACGCTGCTCATTTTATTTTATTTGTATATGGACCTTAATGGTCTTATGGACATTTATTGATTGATGTGCGCATGATTTTTTTCAGCTGTCGCTATTTTGTTTATTTCACAATTCATTTATGTATACATCACCTGAAGGAGTTTAGGATGCTCAGGATGCACTCTTGATTCGGGTGTGTCCTGGTTTTCTGTATGGTATTGGTTCACACTATTTCTTACATAAGAAATATTTAATGTAGCGCAACTTTTCTTACTTTGACATTTATTAGCACCATTAGGTATTAGATGGTTTATTGTTGCTGCTTTTTTGCTGATTTTGCTTTTGTCTTAGCACGGTATTTACACTTTATTTAATGGTTTGGCATGTAAGCCCAGAGCAGCAGTGCTGCAAGTGAGAGCCAAAAGGGTTGAATGTCATTTATGTTGATGGGAAATGGAATTGTTGAAAACCCCTGCAAGGGAAACTCATGTTTTGTGTTTACTGAACTTTCTTTTAATAAAAATGGACAAACAGAGCCCATAAAAGAAGAAACAGTGAGTGGCAGAGTCCTTCAAGCTCTACATTTGATGCTAGTTCTTAAACGTTACATACAAGGTTTACACCCCATGAAACGTCACACGGTCAAATGGGGTGTAGCAGAAAGTTCAGAGAGAATCTGCAGTCTCGCAGGTCTACATCGGAGTGTCACTGGGAGCGGGAATCACAGTCACGGCATCCTGTCAATGGACAGACGGCACTCGGAGCATGCCATGAAAACCGGGAGATTTGCGCATGCACCAGTGGCGTCACTACACAGAATGGGATGGATTACAAGAAAGCTAAGCAAGTAAGGAGACATCTACAAGCAGCGATCATTAAGGTTTTTATGCAGACTGAAATGTGATAAATTTGTGGGGAAGACCACTTTAAAGTGTTTCCCTTTTTTTCCTTTCTCTTCCCTTGACCTTGTAGGGGACATTAGTCATTATCTACCGTACAAAAAGACATTGGTCATGTTTCAGTGATCTGTAAGAAGCCGCATTAGCTTTAGAACAATACAATGATTGAATAAAATTCAATCTACTATGTGAATTGGAAACCAATATTCCCATCTCTAAATGAGGAACTAAGCAGACACATATTGCTAAAGTGTTTCTAACAATCTATTGGTTTTTCTGGTCTTTACTGTGAACAGTTTTTTTTTCTTACTTTATTTCTTTATTAGTCACAGAAATAAGTACACAAATAATAATACTTCAGTATGGGGTATCTTTTAGAACACAGGTGTCAAACTTACGGCCCTCCAGCTGCTGCAGAACTACAAGTCCCATGAGGCATTGCACAGCTGACAGTTACAAGCATTACCCTCACAGGCTTGATGGGACTTGTAGTTTCACAACAGCTGGAGGGCTGCCAGTTTGGCATCCCTGTTTTAGAAGAATAAACAAGATGCCACATGACATCATGATTCATTTTTTTTATAGAATGTTGTTTTTCTACCATGTTATAAGTCATCCTGTTGCAGTTAGTGTATACAACTTGCACTTTTTGATGTACAGTCAAATTGCTCTGGTTGGAGATCTCGCAGCAGGTATAAATAAATATACAATTATTTCTATTTTGTTGCAGAGTGACAGAAAAAGCAATTTTGAGATTAGGAAGCTACTGAAATCTCAAGTTCAAATATTATAGAAAATATAGGGGGGAATTGGGACTTTATATGAGGTACAATTAAGTGCCTCCATCCCGGTATTGGGTACAATTCAAAAGGGGAGTTGGGACTTTAAAATGAAGCATTTGGGTAGTGGAGGAAAAATAAACCATATTTGAAGTGCAATATAAAATGTTTATTGTACAAAGTAACAGACAATAAAAGGAGTATTCATTTTATATGCAATAAAACATTCATAGTATATAAGTATAGGGGATGTATAAGTAGCATAGACATAATACAGATTATGTACACATAGCAGCACATTATCTAATATAAATAAAAAATAAAAAAAGTAGTAAAGCATAATATTGTTAGCAACAATATGCATGATAACGACACATGCACCCACATAGTGAATATGCATTGATTGAGTAGACAAAATATGTTAATTTAACGATGGATTTGGGAAGACCAGATGGTGCAGATGATTGTGGTTCCATATAAAATGGCTGGGGCATCAAAAAACAGGGATCGACGTGTTTCGTGGGCATCCCCACTCATCAGGAGCCGATGCAAATAGATTTCCTATGGGATGTATATAAAAATATAATGAACCACATCGTTCATATAAAAAAAAGTAGAAATGAACATAAGGTATATATCGTTGTTTTTGCCAAACGCACTCACCCACTCAGGCAGCAAGTGCAAATGCGCGAAGGTGGGCGCACGGTAGGCCACGGATGCAAACTCTCCACGGGAGCCGAGGCGGCATACATAATGATGCAACATCGGGCAGGATGAAAAGGAAAAGAATGAGGCAGAGTGTGTTCACAGAAGGGAATGTGTTATCATAGGAACAACAAACCTGGGAACAAAATAGTAGTATTCTGTTAGATATATATATATATATAAGGTATGTGGTAAGTGTTTTATACATTGAATATTGAATAATGAGCCCAGTGAGTTCCAAAGTTAGTGTTAGTCTGGGTAAATAGATATGTAAAAACTATGCCTAAGGATAGGCGACATAGAAGTGAATATAGGGATAGGTGGAAGTGTGATAGTACCCAGTGCATGGAAAATGGCAAGTGTACGATAATAAGAGAGTATGAGAGAAACAAGTTCACCAAATGAATAAGTGCATGGACCAGGGAAAAAAAAAAAAAAAAAAACACAATGCGTGAGAAGGAAAGAAAAGGAGGGGGGGGAAAGAAAAGAACCTACCCGTATGTGGCATCAAGAAGCACTGACAGCCGAACGCCAAGGTAGGGCTGGTGTGCAGAGACCCCAGAGAGTGACCGGTCATGTGAGCAGCCAACTCTAAATGGGGAAATATGTATGCCGCCAACGCCACGTGGGTGACGTAAAGGAGAAGCCGCCGCACCTGAACCGAGTTGACACTCAGCTGTCAGCGCGAAAAGGCTCCTCCCTGGAGACACCGAGTGTGGGGAACGCTGAACGTCAACGCAGTGACGCCAGAAAGTGACGTCATGCGCATGGTGTCGGGTACGTGGCGCCGATGCGTGGAGGGGCGTCCGCCCGATCCCCCGATCACGTGATAGATGGGGAGAAGGGGAGGACCCACTGGCGCATCGCGGCTCCCACGGAGAAGGAAGCCCATAGCCGCCCAAGCGCCCAATCAATGCACACAAAGCATAGTTGCTTGCCAGGTGGAGAGTGTGTCTGGGGCATCTGTTGGAGAAAAAGCCCAATACGGCATGAAGTCAGTAACCAAGATGCTGCCAATCAAAAAGTTGAAAAAATGAATTAATAAAATAAATAATATTGATATGTCCATAGCTGCAAGATGTATGTATGTATGTAAAGAGGACAATATCCTATACATGGTAATGCCCTAAGAGTAGGGGCAGACCTCACACAGGGAGGGCAGGGGAACACTGCCGATCCCATATAACCAAATGCTTCCATCCCGGTATCTGTAGAAAATATGGGGGGGAATTGGGACTTTATATGAGGTACAATTAAGTGCCTCCAATCCCGGTATTGGGTACAATTCAAAAGGGGAGTTGGGACTTTAAAATGAAGCATTTGGGTAGTGGAGGAAAAATAAACCATATTTGAAGTGCAATATAAAATGTTTATTGTACAAAGTAACAGACAATAAAAGGAGTATTCATTTTATATGCAATAAAACATTCATAGTATATAAGTATAGGGGATGTATAAGTAGCATAGACATAATACAGATTATGTACACATAACAGCACATTATGCATGATAACGACACATGCACCCACATAGTGAATATGCATTGATTGAGTAGACAAAATATGTTAATTTAACGATGGATTTGGGAAGACGATGGATTTGGGGAGAGTTTGCATCCGTGGCCTACCGTGCGCCCACCTTCACGCATTTGCACTTGCTGCCTGAGTGGGTGAGTGCGTTTGGCAAAAACAACGATATATACCTTATGTTCATTTCTACCTTTTTTTTATATGAACGATGTGGTTCATTATATTTTTATATACATCCCAGTGGGGATGCCCACGAAACGCGCCGACCCCTGTTTTTTGATGCCCCAGCCATTTTATATGGAACCACAGTCATCTGCACCATCTGGTCTTCCCAAATCCTCTCTTATTATCGTACACTTGCCATTTTCCATGCACTGGGTACTATCACACTTCCACCTATCCCTATATTCACTTCTATGTCGCCTATCCTTAGGCATAGTTTTTACATATCTATTTACCCAGACTAATGCCCCGTACACACGGTCGGATTTTCCGATGGACAATGTCCGATCGGAGCGTGTTGTCGGAAATTCCGACCGTGTGTGGGCGCCATCGGACATTTTCCATCGGATTTTCCGACACACAAAGTTGGACAGCAGGAGATAAAATTTTCCGACAACAAAATCCGATCGCGTCAATTCCGACCGTGTGTGGCCTGTTCCGACGCACAAAGTGCCACGCATGCTCAGAAGAAATTCCGACACGGGACAGCTCGTTCTGGTAAACTTAGCGTTCGCAATGGATACAGCACTTTCGTCACGCTGCAATGTAAAAAATGGTTTAATACAGCGCACTCTCTTCTTCTTTATAATGTGACAAGAATTAAGTAGTTTTGCTGCTCATATTCACACACACTTCTCACAAAGTTTTATTTGTGTTTTTTTAGTGGGATTCCCTCAATATATTGTTATTAGTTGTCACATCTGACAGTTTTATATTTTTTATGGTTTTTTTTTTGTTTTTAAGCCTTTTTTTTTCTTTAATGTTTGGATTTTTTCCAAGGCTGATCTTTGTTCAATGTTATTTTTATTTTTACTCCAGAATATTTTTGTGTGTGTTTTGTGTGGCAAGTTACCCCAACACCATTGATATCTTTTATTATTTAATCTCCATGAGATTTTTTGTTGTTGGTGTCCCTTGTTCATTTCACATTGTATATTAGAAATGTACCTGAATCCTCACAAACAAACCATCATTTTTGAAGTAAAACACATAGGAGAGTATAATTCAAAACAAAAATCCTTTATTAAGGGCTCAGAACCAAACAAAGAGGAAGGCAACACTGGATCAACAGGAGAAATTAGTGAAGCCTGGGACCCCCACGGCAGACATCAATTCTTAAACCTCAAAATTGGTGGCCTGAGGAGTCCATATGTAAGGGAGGGCAGTCTGGTCCGGGATTCACAGAGATCCGGATAGCAGCAGATGACATCAGTGTCCCCAGGCTGTGGTACCACAAGAGGCTGCATCTTTTGGCCGACCAGACTGGATCCAGGGTCCTCACTGTCTGGTCTTCCTTTCACACTTCCTTCCGGGCTGTGGCTGTGCAGTTGGAGATGTGGCAGGAGGAGGAGTAGGACCTGGAGGAGGAGTAGGACCTGCAGGAGGAGGAGGAGGACCATCGCGAAGGTGTGTTTGAGGTGTAATTTGGCCCCTCATACCTTTCGCCAGAGCCTCTGATATGAGGGCCTCACACATGGCTTTTTGGCCCTCCTCCATCCTCTGCATTTTATAGGCTATGAATGCAGCAATGTTCTCCTGCCTGGTGTGGGGTGCTCCCAGGACCTCTGTAGCCCTACAAAAAAATCTGATAGCAGCCTCCTCTAGGGTACTCCTCCTACTGCCACTTTCTGTTTCCAGGGGGGGTGGAGGGACCTGCAGATCAGCCAGCCGGCTCGGCCCGGCCACCTCCTGGCTGAGACTTCCCTGTGTATGAAAAAGGGACATGGTTTTAGTTTTTGCATCATCAATCACAATCATAAATTAGTACTCCCAACTAACATCTAGTTAACATCATTGATTGGACAAGCAGAAATATTTAGAGGAATGCTATACCTGGCTCAATCTGGGCTCCTCCACATGTGGCCTGGAAGGCCCAGGTTGGGCGTCAGAAGCCTCAGCCGGGGGGGAAGGAAGCGTGGAAGGAAGACTGGAGAGTGATGACCTGGGTTCAGTCTGGCCTGCCAGAAAGTGCAGCCTGTCGTAGTACAACATCCTGGGGACATAGATGTCATCTGCTGCTCCGGATCTCTGTGAATCCAGGACTTTATTGCGCTCCCTCAGATATGTGCTCCTCAGGCCACCAATGAAAATCTTTAAAAAAGTGATGTCTGCCGTGGGGATCACCTGCTTCACAATTTCACACAATTGCTCCAGTGCTGCCTTCCTCTTTGCTTGGTGCTTGTAATGGGGGTGTTTAATCTCCCACAGACAGGGCAGCTCCCTTAGCATCTCTATGAAGACTGAAATGAAGTCCTGATCTTTCAGTACCATATCCATGTTCACTGCAAGACACAACACAAGACAAAGCCTAATGTCACACCAAACTCTCCTAATCTTGTTACAATATAGGCCTCAATCTATAGAAGCAGTATAGGCCCAAGTTTGTCTCTTACCTTCGTTCTTACGATCGCCGCGTTCAATGCTCCTTCCTCCGCTCACAGATCAAACGTAATACACACGCGTGTTACGCTTTATATACACTGCGCATGCGTGTAACTCCGCCCGCCCCTGACGTTCTTTCTAGTGTATTCCCCGCCCCTTTTCGTTCGGCGCAGTGGGGGAAGAGCATGAAGGTGGACATACAGCAGGTGCGGGCTAATTGTAGCAACGAGGAGGAGGAGGAGGAGGAAAGGGCGGATCCAGGCACGTCCCGATCCAGAAGGAGACGTTTTAAGGCCACAAATATGTCGTTTGGGGAGATGTTGGAGATGGTCGACATCATGAGGAAGTCCGACTATGACGGAAAATATGGGCCTTACCCCAACCCCAATATCCGAAAGGCCAAAATCATGGCGAAAGTGGTCAGGAGTCTAGAGCGGAATTTCGGGGTACGAAGGTCTAAAGATCAGCTCAGGAAGCGGTGGTCGAACCTGAAGTTGAGAGAGCCAGAGCAGTACCGAAAGATCCGGAGAGTGCTGCAAAAAAGTAAGTAGTTGTGCTGTGTTCCTATTCTTTCTGTCTTTATTACGTTCGTTCTGCTCCATATGCTTTGATTAGTTGTAACGTTTCCAAAGGTCAACTTTAATGTTCATGGGCACATTATTCGTTCGTATCAAACATTTTTCTTTCGGCCTCTAGAACACCATTGTTTAGGCCATATGCATTTTCACACATTTTTGGGGGCCTACTTGGATGCCAAATATTTGTTTGTGTAGATGGGTTTGTTACTAGAATGAAATGCAAACTAGATTGTGTGTAAGGAGAGGACACTGAGCAGCTGTTTTCACATCTGGACACTGGAGCACTTAGTGTGGGACACAAGAACACCATTTTTATTAGGGGGCCACACAGGTGCTCCAGTGTATACTATAGGGGGGTCTCCATCTGTGAAGCTTGTACCAAACAGGTAAAGTATTGCAGCTTGACAAAGGGCAATAAAAAATATACATCTTGGAACTCGGCTAAAATAGACAATTGTACCCCACTTCCAAGCAATGTTTCCTATTTCTATAGTTCTGCCATCAAATATCTGTGTGCTAAGTATACCATTTTTGTTTTACATAGGGGAGAAAAGACTCGGACACCCCTCACCCCAGGAGACCAGAGACCCCCCCTCTCTGGAAGAAGGGGAAATACCAACCCAAGAAGCTGAGCAGGAGGAAGAAGAAGACGTGGTGGAGATTGGCACCACAACAGGTGAGTGTCTGCGACCACAGACTCAGGTAAAAGAGATGGATGGTGGCAGATTTTTGAGACCTTTTTTTTTGTTCTTTATCTCTTTTTAGGTGATCGTGATGTGAGGGATCCAGAACGCTTTACGCTTTACTTTATCTGAAAGTGCCCAGATACTGATCGGGGAGATCATGGGGTGTAATCTCCAATTGCAAAACATACATCAACAAATCAGTGATGTTATTAAAAAAAATAATAACATCATTGATGTTTTGGGGCGAATTTAAACCCCACAAAATCACCTGTTTTATCGTACCAAACTTTTTTCAATGTTTAGAAAAGCCAAATTTGGAGGATGCACACAGTGTGCCAACATGTGCTATCTGCCATCACGGGAGATCAATGGATGCGTTTTGGGGGGGCAACCCCTTCCTCAATTATAAAGTAGCGTTGAGGAAGGGCTTGCTCCCCCCAAACACGTCCCTTGATCCCCCATGATGGCAGATAGCACATGTGGACATTTGTAAATTGGTGTGCATCTTCCAAATTTGGCTTTTCCAGGGGTGATTTCCCCCCATCTGAACGCTATATCAAACCCAGTTCCTAAATACTGATGTCTGATATAGCCTTCAGGTTTTACCTAATGTGAACTTTGTAAGTTCAAGTTTTTTGGCTTTCTTGTTGGTTTTACACAGGCCTGTTTTATGTTGGTTTGTTTTAAAAACCTTTGGTAAATGCGCATGTGATTGTGCAGGTATAAAAAAGTGCCTTACTCAAGAATGTGTGGATTATTGTCTCAACACTACAACACTTTTGGGGTGATGTAATTGTTGTTTTATGCACAAATGGGGGTTATTTCCTAAGGGCAAATCCTCTTTGCACTACAAGTGCAGGTTCAGTGCAGTTGCAAGTGCACTTGTAGTGAAATGTGTTTTTGCATTTAGGAAGTACCAGCCAACACTGTTTTTTATAAGGTTACCCAATCACGACATTTTCTGCACTCAACACATTTCTGTCAGGGTCAGCTAAAACAAACACAAGCAGTAAATGTCCACCAAGAATTTCTTTTGGGTGTTTTTTATTTGAAAAAGGTGTCACATATTGTCTGGCATATTGATAGCCCCCCTACCCGCAAAGAACTCCAGGTATCGTAACCGGACATCACGGGCATTCAGGGAGGGCAAGCCAGGACGGCCGCTTTCAAGTGCCGTCATTGTTGATGTATTTGGGATTCCGGCCTCAGGCCCAACTGAGCCAGCATAGTTGGCTGAATGTTTTCGTAGAAAATTATGGAGAACACAGCAGGCAAGTATTATATGGTTCAGTTTATACTCCGCCATATGGATGGGTGTCATAAATAATCGGAACCGGCTGGCCAGGATTCCAAATGTGTTCTCCACCACTCTTCGGGCTCTGGCCAGCCGGTAATTAAAAACCCTCTGTTCCGGGGTGAGGGTCCTCATCGGGAATGGCCGCATCAGGTGGTCCCCCAGCGCAAATGCTTCATCAGCAATGAACACAAATGGGAGACCTTCAACATTGTCCTCTGGAGGTGGCAAGTCCAAGCTGCCATTCTGGAGACGCCTGTAGAACTCCGTCTGGGCGATCACTCCACCATCGGACATCCGGCCATTCTTCCCCACGTCCACATACAAGAAGTCGTAATTAGCCGACACCACCGCCAACATGACTATACTATTAAACCCCTTGTAATTATAATAGTACGACCCCGAGTTGGGTGGTGGGACGATGTGGACGTGTTTCCCATCAATTGCCCCTCCGCAGTTAGGAAAGTCCCACCGCTGGGCAAAGTGGGAGGCCACAGTCTGCCATTCCTGTGGCGTGGAAGGAAACTGTTGAGGAAAAAACAATAAACATTACTATTTTTTCACAGAAACCTGGCAAGCAGATTAGACACAAACATTATGGGTCAACCTCCAGATAGCATTTATTAAGGGGAATTTAACAACAACAAAGTATAAGGTACACCTATCATATTCCCCCCCCCCCTCTCATGGGCCATTTCTAACATTATGGGGGGGGGGGAACTCTTGGACAGGTAACCCTCTTCACTTCATTGAGAGATGAATGCCTAAATACAGGGTATTACTTGGAACAGCCCCTCCTTAGTTACACTATTGGCAGCCCACTGGACAGGTAAGAAGTGTCATAATACAAAGATATAAATACACACTGTACACATTTGAGGACATTTGAACATTCTGCTATTACCTATCAAGATCATAATAGGATACAAGAACTTTAAACAGTACCATTGGAAAGTATACAGGCAGGCCCTTGCACTACATGCTTTGGGGAATTCATCCATAAATCTGACCAGTAAAGAGGTGGGTATAGTGTGTATGGGTTTGGCAAAGTCAGCAGATAGATGATTGAGGATAGAGAATTGGGATCAGCTGACTTAGCAGTTGGGGGAGGGAGGGTTACAAAAAATTTGGGGACACCACAAAAAAAAGCCTCTGGCCCTCTGCCTGAATTTAAATCAAAAATAACATTTCAAAACATTTTAGGGGGTGTTTGGGGTAAAGCACTACTATGGAGCTGATAAAATACATTGTTAAGTGACTACATGAGGTGAATATAGGGCAGGAGACACCATGCTGGGGAGGTTATTGAAGGGCAAATATGTATGAAGGACCTAAAATAATAATTACATAAAAATCCAGCATGCATGAGGACAAAGGGGACATTCACAGCATAATACAATCATGGTAATTAGGGAATGAGGAAAGAAATACAATATATTATCAAACATTCAATACAATAAAATGTGATATAAAAGGATAAAAATCTTACCTTCATATACTCCTTCTGTAGGACCTGGATGATGGCAGAACAGGTCTCTGGGATAATGATCCCCAGAGCCTGGGGGGAGATGCCTGTCGAGAACTTGAGGTCCTGCAGGCTTCTCCCTGTGGCCAAATACCGCAAGGTAGCGACCAACCTCTGCTCCGGAGTGATGGCTTGCCTCATGCAGGTATCCTGCCTGCTGATATAGGGGGTCAGCGAAGCCAACAAACGGTGAAATACGGGGTCCGTCATCCTGAGAAAGTTCCTGAAATCATCAGGATTATTCTCACGGATCTCACGGAGCAAAGGCATATGACAGAACTGGTCACGCTGAAGCAACCAATTCTTGGTCCATGAACTCCTCCCCACCCTGTTCATGGACTGGACTTGTGTCAAGGTCAGGACCCCAACACCAAGCCCCCGCACAGCACGAACTCTACGAGGAGTACGCATACGCAACATGGCTAGAAAACGGTCGGCTGCTCAGAACGAAGTAACAGAACGCACTGAAGAACAGCAAGGCCTGTGAAGAGCGACCTGAAAAACAGCAACGAGCGGACAAGATCGCACAGAAAACTCCAATACGAACTGACTGCACGCACTGAAGAGCAGATACAAACCCACAAGCACAAACTGAAAGGCAGAAAACGATCTGAAAGCCACGAGTCTGAAAAAGCGCGAATCGTCTCTCACCAAACTTTTACTAACACGAGATTAGCAAAAGGAGCCCAAAGGGTGCCTCGCTTGGTTCTGAACTGGCCTTTTCTAGTCTCGTCATACGTGCTTGACGTCACCGTGTTCTTGGCGATCGGAAATTTCGACAACTTCGTGCGACCGTGTGTAGGCAAAACAAGTTTGAGCCAACATCCGTCGGAAAAAATCCGAGGATTTTGTTGTCGGAATGTCCGAACAAAGTCCGACCGTGTGTACGGGGCATAACACTAACTTTGGAACTCACTGGGCTCATTATTCAATATTCAATGTATAAAACACTTACCACATACCTTATATATATATATCTAACAGAATACTACTATTTTGTTCCCAGGTTTGTTGTTCCTATGATAACACATTCCCTTCTGTGAACACACTCTGCCTCATTCTTTTCCTTTTCATCCTGCCCGATGTTGCATCATTATGTATGCCGCCTCGGCTCCCGTGGAGAGTTTGCATCCGTGGCCTACCGTGCGCCCACCTTCGCGCATTTGCACTTGCTGCCTGAGTGGGTGAGTGCGTTTGGCAAAAACAACGATATATACCTTATGTTCATTTCTACCTTTTTTTTATATGAATGATGTGGTTCATTATATTTTTATATACATCCCATAGGAAATCTATTTGCATCGGCTCCTGATGAGTGGGGATGCCCACGAAACGCGTCGATCCCTGTTTTTTGATGCCCCGGCCATTTTATATGGAACCACAGTCATCTGCACCATCTGGTCTTCCCAAATCCATCGTTAAATTAACATATTTTGTCTACTCAATCAATGCATATTCACTATGTGGGTGCATGTGTCGTTATCATGCATATTGTTGCTAACAATATTATGCTTTACTACTTTTTTATTTTTTATTTATATTAGATAATGTGCTGCTATGTGTACATAATCTGTATTATGTCTATGCTACTTATACATCCCCTATACTTATATACTATGAATGTTTTATTGCATATAAAATGAATACTCCTTTTATTGTCTGTTACTTTGTACAATAAACATTTTATATTGCACTTCAAATATGGTTTATTTTTCCTCCACTACCCAAATGCTTCATTTTAAAGTCCCAACTCCCCTTTTGAATTGTACCCAATACCGGGATGGAGGCACTTAATTGTACCTCATATAAAGTCCCAATTCCCCCCTATATTTTCTACAGATACCGGGATGGAAGCATTTGGTTATATGGGATCGGCAGTGTTCCCCTGCCCTCCCTGTGTGAGGTCTGCCCCTACTCTTAGGGCATTACCGTGTATAGGATATTGTCCTCTTTACATACATACATACATCTTGCAGCTATGGACATATCAATATTATTTATTTTATTAATTCATTTTTTCAACTTTTTGATTGGCAGCATCTTGGTTACTGACTTCATGCCGTATTGGGCTTTTTCTCCAACAGATGCCCCAGACACACTCTCCAACTGGCAAGCAACTATGCTTTGTGTGCATTGATTGGGCGCTTGGGCGGCTATGGGCTTCCTTCTCCGTGGGAGCCGCGATGCGCCAGTGGGTCCTCCCCTTCTCCCCATCTATCACGTGATCGGGGGATCGGGCGGACGCCCCTCCACGCATCGGCGCCATGTACCCGACGCCATGCGCATGACGTCACTTTCTGGCGTCACTGCGCTGATGTTCAGCATTCCCCACACTCGGTGTCTCCAGGGAGGAGCCTTTTCGCGCTGACAGCTGAGTGTCAACTCGGTTCAGGTGCGGCGGCTTCTCCTTTACGTCACCCACGTGGCGTTGGCGGCATACATATTTCCCCATTTAGAGTTGGCTGCTCACATGACCGGTCACTTTCTGGGGTCTCTGCACACCAGCCCTACCTTGGCGTTCGGCTGTCAGTGCTTCTTGATGCCACATACGGGTAGGTTCTTTTCTTTCCCCCCCTCCTTTTCTTTCCTTCTCACGCATTGTGTTTTTTTTTTTTTTTTTTCCCTGGTCCATGCACTTATTCATTTGGTGAACTTGTTTCTCTCATACTCTCTTATTATCGTACACTTGCCATTTTCCATGCACTGGGTACTATCACACTTCCACCTATCCCTATATTCACTTCTATGTCGCCTATCCTTAGGCATAGTTTTTACATATCTATTTACCCAGACTAACACTAACTTTGGAACTCACTGGGCTCATTATTCAATATTCAATGTATAAAACACTTACCACATACCTTATATATATATATATATATATATATATATATCTAACAGAATACTACTATTTTGTTCCCAGGTTTGTTGTTCCTATGATAACACATTCCCTTCTGTGAACACACTCTGCCTCATTCTTTTCCTTTTCATCCTGCCCGATGTTGCATCATTATGTATGCCGCCTTGGCTCCCGTGGAGAGTTTGCATCCGTGGCCTACCGTGCGCCCACCTTCGCGCATTTGCACTTGCTGCCTGAGTGGGTGAGTGCGTTTGGCAAAAACAACGATATATACCTTATGTTCATTTCTACCTTTTTTTTTATATGAACGATGTGGTTCATTATATTTTTATATACATCCCATAGGAAATCTATTTGCATCGGCTCCTGATGAGTGGGGATGCCCACGAAACGCGTCGAGCCCTGTTTTTTGATGCCCCAGCCATTTTATATGGAACCACAGTCATCTGCACCATCTGGTCTTCCCAAATCCATCGTTAAATTAACATATTTTGTCTACTCAATCAATGCATATTCACTATGTGGGTGCATGTGTCGTTATCATGCATATTGTTGCTAACAATATTATGCTTTACTACTTTTTTTATTTTTTATTTATATTAGATAATGTGCTGCTATGTGTACATAATCTGTATTATGTCTATGCTACTTATACATCCCCTATACTTATATACTATGAATGTTTTATTGCATATAAAATGAATACTCCTTTTATTGTCTGTTACTTTGTACAATAAACATTTTATATTGCACTTCAAATATGGTTTATTTTTCCTCCACTACCCAAGTGCTTCATTTTAAAGTCCCAACTCCCCTTTTGAATTGTACCCAATACCGGGATGGAGGCACTTAATTGTACCTCATATAAAGTCCCAATTCCCCCCTATATTTTCTACAGATACCGGGATGGAAGCATTTGGTTATATGGGATCGGCAGTGTTCCCCTGCCCTCCCTGTGTTAGGTCTGCCCCTACTCTTAGGGCATTACCGTGTATAGGATATTGACCTCTTTACATACATACATACATCTTGCAGCTATGGACATATCAATATTATTTATTTTATGAATTCATTTTTTCAACTTTTTGATTGGCAGCATCTTGGTTACTGACTTTATGCCGTATTGGGCTTTTTCTCCAACAGATGCCCCAGACACACTCTCCAACTGGCAAGCAACTATGCTTTGTGTGCATTGATTGGGCGCTTGGGCGGCTATGGGCTTCCTTCTCCGTGGGAGCCGCGATGCGCCAGTGGGTCCTCCCCTTCTCCCCATCTATCACATGATCGGGGGATCGGGCGGACGCCCCTCCACGCATTGGCGCCATGTACCCGACGCCATGCGCATGACGTCACTTTCTGGCGTCACTGCGCTGACGTTCAGCATTCCCCACACTCGGTGTCTCCAGGGAGGAGCCTTTTCGCGCTGACAGCTGAGTGTCAACTCGGTTCAGGTGCGGCGGCTTCTCCTTTACATCACCCACGTGGCGTTGGCGGCATACATATTTCCCCATTTAGAGTTGGCTGCTCACATGACCCTTCACTCTCTGGGGTCTCTGCACACCAGCCCTACCTTGGCGTTCGGCTGTCAGTGCTTCTTGATGCCACATACGGGTAGGTTCTTTTCTTTCCCCCCCTCCTTTTCTTTCCTTCTCACGCATTGTGTTTTTTTTTTTTTCCCTGGTTCATGCACTTATTCATTTGGTGAACTTGTTTCTCTCATACTCTCTTATTATCGTACACTTGCCATTTTCCATGCACTGGGTACTATCACACTTCCACCTATCCCTATATTCACTTCTATGTCGCCTATCCTTAGGCATAGTTTTTACATATCTATTTACCCAGACTAACACTAACTTTGGAACTCACTGGGCTCATTATTCAATATTCAATGTATAAAACACTTACCACATACCTTATATATATATATATATCTAACAGAATACTACTATTTTGTTCCCAGGTTTGTTGTTCCTATGATAACACATTCCCTTCTGTGAACACACTCTGCCTCATTCTTTTCCTTTTCATCCTGCCCGATGTTGCATCATTATGTATGCCGCCTTGGCTCCCGTGGAGAGTTTGCATCCGTGGCCTACCGTGCGCCCACCTTCGCGCATTTGCACTTGCTGCCTGAGTGGGTGAGTGCGTTTGGCAAAAACAACGATATATACCTTATGTTCATTTCTACCTTTTTTTTTTATATGAACGATGTGGTTCATTAAATTGTTATATACATCCCATAGGAAATCTATTTGCATCGGCTCCTGATGAGTGGGGATGCCCACGAAACGCGTCGAGCCCTGTTTTTTGATGCCCCAGCCATTTTATATGGAACCACAGTCATCTGCACCATCTGGTCTTCCCAAATCCATAGTTAAATTAACATATTTTGTCTACTCAATCAATGCATATTCACTATGTGGGTGCATGTGTCGTTATCATGCATATTGTTGCTAACAATATTATGCTTTACTACTTTTTTTATTTTTTATTTATATTAGATAATGTGCTGCTATGTGTACATAATCTGTATTATGTCTATGCTACTTATACATCCCCTATACTTATATACTATGAATGTTTTATTGCATATAAAATGAATACTCCTTTTATTGTCTGTTACTTTGTACAATAAACATTTTATATTGCACTTCAAATATGGTTTATTTTTCCTCCACTACCCAAATGCTTCATTTTAAAGTCCCAACTCCCCTTTTAAATTGTTCAAATATTATAGTTCAAAATTAAAGTAAAAAAAAAATGGCATTTTACAACAGGAAAATATGAAGTTTTCAGTGAGATTTTTTTTTTTTTTATTGAAGAAAATCTTTTTATACCTGAACAATGCAAATAGTTAAATTGATTTCCTATATTACCTCAAACCGGAACATCTCCTCTAATTTTTTTTTTTTATTTCCTATTTAACCTGTGTATTTATCCAGTTACTTGTTGATAATAGATTGTTAAGAGGTTTTTTGCCCTACAGGATTAAAATTGTTCTAAAGGCTGAATGTTGTTCACTTTATTACATTCTCTGCATTATGGTAAAATACTTATACTTACCTGAGCCCACTCCTGATCCAGTGATGTGCATAAGAGCAGTGGCTATCTTTGCTCTCTCACTCCTCATAGGTTTAGAGACAGCAGCAGGGGCCATTGGCTCCCGCTGCTGTCAATCACAGGCTGTGAGAAAGGAGTGGGAGTGGATCTGAGCTATGCTCTGTGTGTCAATAGACACACAAATTCGGCTCAGGAGTGAGCCCACAAGAGTACCCCCAAAGCGAGAGGCTTGCTATGATGGGCACTCAGCAAGGGGAGGAGCCAGGAGTGCTGGCAGGAGACCTAAGAAAAGGAGGAATGGTTCTGCTCTGTGCAAAACCACTGCGCAGAGTGGGTAAGTATGACATGCTTATTATTTTTTAAAAAAAAAACAAAAACTGTTTTTACAATCACTTTAAGCTTTTTGTGTTTTCACTTTCATTGATCAATCACCATAGCTGATGTTACATCATGTCGGTGGTGGGTAACTTCTTTGTCGCTGAATGCTTATTAGTATTAACACCTCACTAACAGTGGTGTTATCTGTCACAAACAAGCAGTAAACCAGTATCAGAATTCAAACCTAAAGGTCAACACTGGGATCATGAGCAATCTGTGTGTGGACAGTACAGATAAAACTTCCAAAATTGAACACACTATTAAAGATTGCGCTATGCTAATACACAATCAGGTATTAGAAATAGTAAAGCTCCATCACTTTAGGAAACTCAAAATGAAACTAAAATTATGTGGCATAATTCATTTGCAGCACCTGGACAATTTATTATATAAGCAATGACTTTGCGGGTAGCTCCAGTCCTTTGAGAATGTAATTTTTGACCAAACGCATCAGTGCCGGGCCACGCACATGATGTCATCGCAGTTTGGATCTGACTTTTGAATGATATTTAATGGCACTGTTTTCTTTGTTGTAAGTACAATTTTATTCTTTATTGAGTTTTATAACTTCGTGTACACTTTGTGGAACCTGGGTCTCCTTTCTTTTGAGCAACAATTGCCTGGAGATTTGGAATCCAAGGAGATTTATTGAGCAGGCTTTGGGGTCCTCTCCATCTCCATTGGAAGGTTAATCAGACTACTGTGGGTGTGCTTATATGATATCTGCTATCAAGTGATGTGTCTTACCAATAGGGATGAGCTTCGTGTTCGAGTCGAACCCATGTTCGACTCGAACATCGGCTGTTCGATCGTTCGTCGAATTGCGAACGATATGGGCCGTTCGCGCCAAATTCGTGTGGCGCGTCACGGCCCATAATTCACTGCGGCATCGCAGTGCATTGCTTGCTGATGATTGGCCAAGCATGCACTATGACCCGCATGCTTGGCCAATCACAGCGCCGCCTTAACAGAGAGCCATAATTGGCCAAAGCCAAGGAGGCTTTGGCCAATTATGGCTCAGGGGATTTAGTACACGCCCCACACTACATAAGGCCGCCTACACGGCGGCCCTGTGCAGTGTGTTCCGGTGTGCTTAGAGAGAGAGAGAGACAGTGTCATTTCATTTGAGTTAGCTAGATTAGGCGGGACAGTCAGTCAGTTAGCTGCACTTAAAGTGTATTGTGTATATATATGCATCCCAGGTGTTGCATATATATATATATATACACTGTATTCAGTTTAGCTAGATCCATTCCTGTTATCTTCTAGACTATTTACATTTAGTGCAGTGCGTCCTGCTCACAGTGTTCAGCTAGATCCGTTCCTGTTATATTCCTACTGACAGGCAGGCTTGTCTTGTTACAGCATTTTGAAGAAAATTACTGGTGTTCTTTTGATCCTATTAGTACCACAGTCAGGCAGCTAGACTATTTACATTTAGTGCAGTGCGTCCTGCTCACAGTGTTCAGCTATCTGTTATCTTCTTACTGACAGGCAGGCTTGTCTTGTTACAGTATTTTAAAGAAAATTACTGGTGTTCTTTTGATCCTATTAGTACCACAGTCAGGCAGCTAGACTATTTACAGTTAGTGCAGTGCGTCCTGCCCACAGTGTTCTGCTAAACCTACAAGTAAGTGGGGTGCGTCCTGCTCACAGTGTTCAGCTAAACCTACAAGTTAGTGGGGTGCGTCCACCTCACAGTGTTCAGCTAAACCTACAAGCTAGTGGGGTGCGTCCTGCTCACAGTGTATAGCTAGATCCGTTTCTGTTATCTTCTTACTGACAGGCAGGCTTGTCTTGTTACAGTAAATACAGCTACCTGAAGAAAATTGCTGGTGTTCTTTTGATCCTATTAGTACCACAGTCAGGCAGCTAGACTATTTACAGTTAGTGCAGTGCATCCTGCTCACAGTGTTCTGCTAAACCTACAAGTTACTGGGGTGCGTCCTGCTCACAGTGTTCAGCTAAACCTACAAGTTAGTGGGGTGCGTCCACCTCACAGTGTTCAGCTAAACCTACAAGCTAGTGGGGTGCGTCCTGCTCACAGTGTTCAGCTAGATCCGTTTCTGTTATCTTCTTACTGACAGGCAGGCTTGTCTTGTTACAGTAAATACAGCTACCTGAAGAAAATTGCTGGTGTTCTTTTGATCCTATTAGTACCACAGTCAGGCAGCTAGACTATTTACAGTTAGTGCAGTGCGTCCTGCTCACAGTGTTCTGCTAAACCTACAAGTTAGTGGGGTGCGTCCTGCTCACAGTGTTCAGCTAAACCTACAAGTTAGTGGGGTGCGTCCACCTCACAGTGTTCAGCTAAACCTACAAGCTAGTGGAGTGCGTCCTGCTCACAGTGTTCAGCTAGATCCGTTCCTGTTATCTTCTTACTGACAGGCAGGCTTGTCTTGTTACAGTAAATACAGCTACCTGAAGAAAATTGCTGGTGTTCTTTTGATCCTATTAGTACCACAGTCAGGCAGCTAGACTATTTACAGTTAGTGCAGTGCGTCCTGCTCACAGTGTTCTGCTAAACCTACAAGTTAGTGGGGTGCGTCCTGCTCACAGTGTTCAGCTAAACCTACAAGTTAGTGGGGTGCGTCCACCTCACAGTGTTCAGCTAAACCTACAAGCTAGTGGGGTGCGTCCTGCTCACAGTGTTCAGCTAGATCCGTTCCTGTTATCTTCTTACTGACAGGCAGGCTTGTCTTGTTACAGTAAATACAGCTACCTGAAGAGAATTGCTGGTGTTCTTTTGATCCTATTAGTACCACAGTCAGGCAGCTAGACTATTTACAGTTAGTGCAGTGCGTCCTGCTCACAGTGTTCTGCTAAACCTACAAGTTAGTGGGGTGCGTCCTGCTCACAGTGTTCAGCTAAACCTACAAGTTAGTGGGGTGCGTCCACCTCACAGTGTTCAGCTAAACCTACAAGCTAGTGGGGTGCGTCCTGCTCACAGTGTTCAGCTAGATCCGTTCCTGTTATCTTCTTACTGACAGGCAGGCTTGTCTTGTTACAGTATTTTAAAGAAAATTGCTGGTGTTCTTTTGATCCTATTAGTACCACAGTCAGGCAGCTAGACTATTTACAGTTAGTGCAGTGCGTCCTGCTCACAGTGTTCTGCTAAACCTACAAGTTAGTGGGGTGTGTCCTGCTCACAGTGTTCAGCTAAACCTACAAGTTAGTGGGGTGCGTCCACCTCACAGTGTTCAGCTAAACTTACAAGCTAGTGGGGTGCGTCCTGCTCACAGTGTTCAGCTAGATCCGTTCCTGTTATCTTCTTACTGACAGGCAGGCTTGTCTTGTTACAGTATTTTAAAGAAAATTACTGATGTTCTTTTGATCCTATTAGTACCACAGTCAGACAGCTAGACTATTTACAGTTAGTGCAGTGCGTCCTGCTCACAGTGTTCTGCTAAACCTACAAGTTAGTGGGGTGTGTCCTGCTCACAGTGTTCAGCTAAACCTACAAGTTAGTGGGGTGCGTCCACCTCACAGTGTTCAGCTAAACCTACAAGCTAGTGGGGTGCGTCCTGCTCACAGTGTTCAGCTAGATCCGTTTCTGTTATCTTCTTACTGACAGGCAGGCTTGTCTTGTTACAGTAAATACAGCTACCTGAAGAAAATTGCTGGTGTTCTTTTGATTCTATTAGTACCACAGTCAGGCAGCTAGACTATTTACAGTTAGTGCAGTGCGTCCTGCTCACAGTGTTCTGCTAAACCTACAAGTTAGTGGGGTGCGTCCACCTCACAGTGTTCAGCTAAAGCTACCTGTAGAAGGTTGGTGGTGTTCTCATACTACAGGCAGGCAGTTGATTTTGCTAGCTGCAGTATCAGTACATATATATATATCCCATCTTAGTGCAGCTACAGGCCATTAGTATGTCTGGAAGGCCAAGAAGGAGAGGCAGACAGTCACAAGCCAATAAGAGAGGGCAAGCAGGCTCTGTGTCTAGTGCTGGTCGTGGAGACGGTGCATCCTCATCAGCACGTGGCCATGGGACACGCTTGGCCTTTTTTTCGGCAGCTGGCCATGTTGAGCCGCAACATGCGGAAGACTTGGTCGAGTGGATGACCAAGCCGTCCTCATCCTCCTCATCCTCTCTCACCCATGCCCAGGGTACTTTGTCTGGCAAAGCAGCGGCCTCTTCCCTCGGCTCAATGTCATCAGTGACTCCTTCCCTAGCCCCACCATGTCCTCCTGAGGAGTCCCTCGAACTGTTTGACCACAGTGTTGGGTACATGCTCCAGGAGGATGCCCAGCGTTTGGAAGGCTCTGATGATGATACTGAGCTCGATGAAGGCAGTAACACGAGCACGGACAGAGGGGGTGCCCAAGAAGGACAGCAATCTGGCAGTCATGCTCCCCCTGCTGCAGCATACTGCCAGGTTTGCTCCAGTGATGAGGAGGGAGGGGATGATGAGGTCACTGACTCAACGTGGGTGCCTGATAGGAGAGAGGAGGAGGAGGAGGAGGAGGAGGCGGCACATCACCAACGAGGCAGGATGCCCTCCAGGGGCCAGCCTAAGGGCAGCAAATTGACTGCATCACACCCCAAAGCTCCACATGTGCAGGGCGCTGCAGTCTCTGCGCGTTATTCAAAAAGTTCTTTGGTGTGGGCCTTTTTTGAGACGAGTGCATCAGATCGCACCGCTGCTATTTGCAACATATGTCTCAAGCGTATCTCACGTGGCCAAAACATCTCCCGCTTGGGTACCACATGCTTGACCAGACATATGTTGACCTGCCATGCAGTTCGTTGGCAAGCGTATCTAAAAGACCCACACCAAAGAACAAAGAGGACCTCTGCTTGCTCCTCATCAGCTGAGATTTCCAACCCCACTAGACCTTCAGTCCTCTCTGAGACCTGCACTGAGAGGAATGAAGGTGTAGAATTAGGTGTGTCACAGCCACGTACTTGTGGGCAATCTGATTTTGGTACACCGACGTCAGATTGTACCAGGCAAATTTCCCTGCCCCAGCTGCTGCACCGCCGAAAGAAGTTTGCTCCCAGCCATCCACATGCCCAACGGTTGAATGCTAGCTTGGCAAAATTGCTAGCACTTCAACTGCTGCCTTTTCAGTTGGTAGACTCTGCCCCCTTCCGTGAGTTTGTGGAATGTGCGGTTCCTCAGTGGCAGGTACCCAAACGCCACTTTTTCTCACGGAAGGCGATTCCGGCTCTCTACCAGCATGTGGAAGGCAATGTCCATGCCTCGCTGGACAGGGCGGTCAGCGGTAAGGTGCATATTACTGCTGACTCATGGTCCAGCAGGCATGGACAGGGACGTTACCTAAGTTTCACGGCGCATTGGGTGACTCTGCTGGCAGCTGGGAAGGATGCAGGACAAGGTGCAGTAGTGTTGGAGGTTGTTCCGCCACCACGCCTCCAAAATGCTAATGATTGTGACACACCTCTCTCCTCCACCCCCTCCTCTTCTTCTTCCTCCATGGCCTCTTCCTCGGAACCAGCGGTGCTCCGTAGTCGTTCAAGGGGCTACGCAAGTACGCAGGCCAAAAGATGCCATGCGGTGCTTGAGCTGGTGTGCTTGGGGGACAGGAGCCACACTGGGGCAGAGGTTCTGTCAGCTCTGCAGGGGCAGGTTCAGAGGTGGTTGAAGCCACGCCAACTTAAGGCAGGAATGGTGGTTTGCGACAATGGCACCAACCTCCTCTCTGCCCTCCGACAGGGACAAATGACCCATGTGCCCTGTTTGGCTCACGTCCTTAACTTGGTGGTGCAGCGGTTCTTGGGCAGGTACCCGGGCTTACAGGATGTCCTGAGGCAGGCCAGGAAAGTCTGTGTGCATTTCCGCCGGTCATATAATGCCAGTGCTCGGCTGACGGACCTCCAAAAGGAGTTTAACCTGCCCAAGAACCGCCTAATCTGTGACATGCCCACCAGGTGGAACTCAACGTTGGCCATGCTGCAGCGGCTGCACACGCAGCAGAGGGCCATCAATGAGTACCTGTGCGACTATGGCACCAGGACAGGGTCAGGGGAGCTTGGTTTTTTTTCCCCACGCCAGTGGCCATGATCAGGGATGCATGCACTGTCCTGTCACCATTTGAGGAGGCCACGAGGATGGTGAGCAGTGACAGTGCATGCATCAGTGACACTGTCCCCCTTGTCCACCTGTTGGAGCACACGCTGCATGGAATAATGGACAGGGCACTTGAGGCAGAACAGAGGCAGGAAGAGGAGGACTTTCTTAGCTCTCAAGGCCCCCTTTATCCAGACAGTGTTCCTGTGTGCCCGCCGATCACACAGGAAGAGGATGAGGAGGAAGAGGAGGAGGAGGAGGAGGAAGATTGTGTCAGTATGGAGGTGGAGCCTGGCACTCAGCATCAGCAGCAGTCTTTAAGGGATCAGTCCCAAGAAACACATGGACTTGTACGTGGCTGGGAGGAGGTGGCTGCGGACCATGTCGTCCTTAGTGACCCAGAGGACTCCGGACCGAATGCCTCAGCAAACCTACGCTGCATGGCCTCCCTGATCCTGCAAAGCCTGCGTAAGGATCCTCGTATTCGTGGTATCAAGGAGAAGGACCAATACTGGCTGGCAACCCTCCTTGATCCACGTTACAAGGGTAAGGTTGCGGACCTTATCTTGCCATCGCAGAGGGAGCAGAGGATGAAACATCTTCGGGAGGCCTTGCAGAAAGGTCTGTGCAACGCGTTCCCAGAGACTGGGAGGTTACAAACTCCTGTTTCTGGACAACGTGTTGCTGAGGCTTCGGTCAGTCAAAGAAGGAGCGGTGGAGAAGGTGGCCGTCTGACCGATGCGTTCAGACAATTTTTTGGTCCACAGCCCCAAGGTATGATCGGTTCCAGCAACCATCGCCAGCGTCTGTTTTACATGGTGCAGGAATACCTAGGGGCAAGATCAGACTTGGACACCTTTCCCACCGAAAATCCTCTGGGTTACTGGGTCTTGAGGATGGATCACTGGCCAGAGCTTGCACAGTATGCAATTGAGCTACTGGCCTGTCCTGCATCCAGCGTTCTTTCGGAACGCACATTCAGTGCTGCTGGAGGCGTGGTAACCGATCACAGGGTGCGTCTGTCCACTGACTCGGTCGATCGACTGACCTTCATAAAAATGAATGAGTCTTGGATCACCACCAGCTACCAAGCACCTGATGCTGATGTAACCGAATAATTTTTTTTGAAATCTCAGATCCCTTCAAAGACTGCCTATGCTGATGCTGAGTGACTATCCCTGAGTAATTATCCTCTTCCTCCTCAATCATCACGCTGATAGCTTGTAAGAACATTTTTGGTTCTGGGTGCCACCACCAGTGCCTAAGGCACAATTTTTCAGCCCCTGTTTAACAGGGGCGTGTAATTACGCTTTTTGATGTAATACTTTGCAGCAGGGCTCGTTCCTGCATTCCAACTAGAGTGTCTGTGAGGGGTTGCAGTGTTGTGGCACCAGCACCAGTGCCTAAGGCCCAATTTTTCAGCTCCTGTTCAACAGGGGCATGTAATTACAATTCTTGATCTAATATTTCACAGCAGAGCCCTGTGAGGGCTTACAGTGTTGTGGCCACAGCAACACCTAAGGCCCAAATTTCTGCTGAGTATATAGGGCAGGACCCTACTTTCAAACAACTAACTTACAAACAACTCCTACTTGCAAACGGAAGGAGACAACAGGAAGTGAGAATAAATCTACCCCTAGGAAGGAAAATTCTCTCCTGTAAGAGTTAATATGGGAAAAACATTTCTCCTTTCCACTGATGCTTTCCAATCCATTGGGACAAAAAGTGAGGTGAAATCTTCTGAAGAGGAGGAAAGACAGCAAAACAAATGTCACAGGGGTGATAACCCTTCCCTATGTTTTCCAAAAAGCTTAAAAAAGATTTTTTGGCTGGAGCTAAACACGTTAAAAATGTACCCGTTCAAAATTACAAAGAGATTCTACTTAACAACAAACCTACAGCCTGTATACTGCTGTTCAGAGTATATAGGGCCTGGTGGCCCCACACCTTTCCTTATTTTAATTTGGGTGCGGGGTTCCCCTTAATATCCATACAAGACCCAAAGGGCCTGGTAATGGACTGGGGGGTACCCATGCCGTTTGTCTCACTGATTTTCATCCATATTGCCAGGACCCAACATTACATTAAACCCGCAAGCAGTTTTAAATGAGATTTTTTCCTTTAAAAATGACATTTGGTGCAGGGACTGTTCTAAACACGGGAAACACGCGTCACTTTACAGGCATACTATAGACACCCCTCAGGTACGATATTTAAAGGAATATTTCACTTTTTTTTTTTTACTTTAAGCATCATTAAAATCACTGCTCCCGAAAAAACGGCCGTTTTTAAAAGTTTTTTTTGCATTGATACATGTCCCCTGGGGTAGGACCCGGGTCCCCAAACCCTTTTTAGGACAATACCATGCAAATTAGCCTTTAAAATGAGCACTTTTGATTTCGAACGTTCGAGTCCCATAGACGTCAATGGGGTTCTAACGTTCGTGCGAACTTTCGGTCCGTTCGCAGGTTCTGGTGCGAACCGAACCGGGGGGTGTTCGGCTCATCCCTACTTACCAAGTACCAAGGAGTCCTCTAATATGCATGATATGACCTTCCTATTAGATTAGAACGTTGTGGATTTCTTGTAAGCCTCCACTGATCAATTTCCGGTGATGATTTACCTTAAAGGTGGTGGATACACTGATTCTTGATGTTTCACGGTTGAAAAGCATTACAAGGACTTTTTAATACAGAAGGACATTTCTGTATCTTCTTATGCCGCGTATACACGGTCGGAATTTCCGGCAACAAATTTGATGTGAGCTTGTTGTCGGAAATTCCAACTGTGTGTAGGCTCCATCTGACATTTTTTGTCGGAATTTCCGACAAACAAAATTTGAAAGCTGGTTCTCTCATGTGCACATCCACATTTCCAGCGTTTTCCACTACCATTCCCCACTAGTGGAGAGGGCCCCTCTGTGCACTCTGCATAGGCTTCACACGTGCATGTAACTTAAATATTGAACTTCTGTACCTCTGCACAGGATGGGAACCTCTGCAGCACATGTGTGCTCCTGTTGCTCTGGGAGACAGGCCACTGGAGGAAGAAATGCTGACAACATCTCCCTTGCTGCTAGAGGCTGTTCCACTTATAACTGGTACATCCTATCTACAGGCTGCTGTAAAACTTCCATTACCCTAGGTAACCATTTGTGTCTTCTCACTACTTCACTCCACACCATTGTCTTTGTGACGGATCTCGGATACCCCATCTGGGCACCTCTGCCAGAACTGTGTCTCCTGTTCTCCAAACGCACCTTCAGCCGGCAGACTTGCCATAATCAGCCCTTAACCCCCAATCACGAGGCAAACCACACAGATGTTGAGGGTTAAACATGCAGAGCATAAACTGTTTATTAAGTACAAAACATACACTTTTAAACACGGTTAGGGACACTCCCCTTAGCCTTGTCATAAAGGGGTTAGGGGATAAGGAAAAACCAATGGGAACTCAACACTTGTACATTCAAACAGAAACTCAAAGGGATTATGATAAGCCCCTCCTTACACATCCCCCCGCTGGGATGCATCTCTACACCTTTTGTCTACGTGTCATGACATAGCATAATTAAACACAATAACAAGAGGAGGAGGATGAAGAGAAGGGATGCAACTTATATAGGGACAAAAATACATTATCCCAATGCCATTTTGTCCCCAAGTCTCTCATTCTCTGCTGAGCCATAGTCTGTGGGTAGGAGGCCAGCCCACAGCCTCCTCCAAAACACACAGTGACAGTGGGTTCTGTCACAGTCTTCCTACCCTAATGTGTTTAAAACCCATTCGGTAGACTATATATGCCAGTTTCTTGCACTACACCCCTTTCAGCAACGTCAGACCAGGAAGGGACAATATTTTAAACTCTTTACATAGAAAAAAACAAAGGCAATTACAGAGTCCAACATTTTAAAGCACAATTCTTACCTAATTCCCTAACTCTAACTACAGGCTGTGTGCTGCCCCAGCATACCTGCAAAGGTAGTGTTTGTGTAACACAGAATTCCATAGCATTCTTCCATAACTGGTGTCTTTGGGGTGAACCCCAGGTTCTGATGACTTTACATCAAAACAGTGATGAGCAACATCCTTCTGCTACTCGCGGGTATGGTTCTCCGTCTCACTCCTATACGAGCATCAGACCTGCTGCGGTCCTTGGAAATCTCTACAGAACAGACCACTCTACGCCCCTCCCCCTGCTCTGGGCCACTGTCCCTCTTTTATAACACAGGATTGGTGGGCAAGACCCTGGGAAGAACCCGCATAAATACCAAAGAACCGGGAAAGGCATTAACTCTTACCCTCCCAGCCAGGACAGTGCCTAACTGGCTATTTTAACCTGCCTACAAATGCAACTGCATATAAATATACCATGGCTGAAATTCTTTATTTGTTCATATGTACATATAAAATGATTCCCCCCAGTTTCTATCTTCCCCCTCTGCTGCTGATCCAGCTGATCCTGTGCACAGCTCTTGCCATGATGTCATGCTAGAATGTTTTAGGATGCTGTAAAGGTGCAATGATGGGCACTATTTGCAGCCAATGGGCAGCACCTGCACCACCAGGAAGCAACATGGCTACTGTAGATTGGACCCTCTAACACAGGCATCTCAAACTGGTGGCCCTTCAGCTGTTGCAGAACTACAATTCCCATGAGGCATTGCAAGCCTGACAGTTACAAGCATGACTCCCATAGGCAGAGGCATGATGGGACTTGTAGTTTCACAACAGCTGGAGGGCCGCCAGTTTGAGACCCCTGCTCTAACACTTTAAATGCTTCTCCTTCTGAGCCATTGGCCATAGTTTTTAGGTATTCAGCTCAGTCTGCTGACATGTAGTACATCTATGGAGTCCATTTATCACTAAAGCTGTTTTCATGTCATCTCAGTTTATTTATTTACGTTGTAATATTTTTTTTTTATACCAGTTACCTGTATAAAGACAGCCCAACATTTTTCTAAAATTGAAGAAAAACAATAACGACAATCGTGAATGTTGTAAATAACAGCAAGGAAGAGATGCTTAGTGCCTAGTCTCAGCTGCCTCCATCATAAATTACACAGTTTAAAAGGAAAGTGAAAATAGGTTTTGAGCCTGCCGAGAAAAAAGGGTCACTTCAAGTTTAATTGAAATGAGGACTGAAATTGGGTTTGATGTCTTGAGCATCATAAGAGTGACAAACTGTTTGAGTACAGACTGGGAAATAGCCATACTCACTTTGTTGTTAGGCTGCAAATAATTTCACATTTAAGGCAATGATTCTGAAATGCATGTAATGAGGTTGTATACTATCTGAGAAATGTTTTCACAGTCTTCATTAAATAATACTTAGGGAAAAGACAAAGCCATTGATTGCATGGCATGCATTGCAATACTCAATAAATAGCATCGGTAAACCAGGGCACTCCAGCTGTTCAAATACTAGTAGGCGGTGGTTTGCATTGCATGAAATGAAAAGCAAAATTGGTGGTTGGTTGAATTTGTGACCACTGTCCTTGGCTAAATCACATGGAAGAAAAAAAGTAAATCACAAACTACAGACTTTTGAAGAAACCCGTGTTTTGCATATTCAGGACAAAACATAACAGGCTTGTTTTAAAATCCCCCCATCCCCAGCAGGATGTACTTACCTTTCCACTGCTCTCTCACTGTTCAGCTAAGCACAGGGAACCAAAGAAAATACCAGGTGACCGAGTAGTATATTGCTCAGTCCATGTGACAGTGCTGGACCAGTCAGTACTTTCACATGGAGAGCTCATATCCCTTTGTAAAGTACAACTCCAGTGACTCTCGGCTTACACAGAACTTCCCTTTCTTTCAAGTAGGAGGTGATGGAGCAAAAGGCCTATGAAGGGCTACTTTAAAGGGAACCTGTTGGGTTGCCATGTACAGGATTACTTAAAAAGAAGTTCCGCCCCCCCCCCCCATGAAAAAATTTAAAGTCAGCAGCTACAAATACTGTAGCTGCCCACTTTTAATATTAGGACACTTACCTGTCCAGGATGCCCGCGATGTCGGCACCCTAGCTGATTTTCGGATCAGGTCTCAGGTGTTGCAGCTGCCATTCATGGTGAGGGAAATGGCAGTGAATCCTTTTGGCTTTACAGCCGGTCCCCTACTGCTCATGTGCAAAGTGCGCTGTGCTTTCTAACTGGCCCAGCAGTGGAGGAAAGAAGAAGGGGTGATCCTCCGAGAGATGGCACTGCGGTGCAGTCTCCCAGAAGTGGGGAAGGGTACCTGTCAAAAACAGGTACCCATTCCCCCCTCCCCCCTGAAAGGTGTCATATGTGGTACCTGAGGGGGGGAGCAGATAAGCAAAGGTTCAACTTTTGGGTGGAACTCCGCTTTAAGGGCTATACATGGGCATTTGAAATTAGTTAAGGTCAGTTTGTGATAAGTTTGTGCTTTGCTTTTATTCTTCCAAACAGGTCAGTAAGAATGCATGGAAAAATATCCATATCTAACAAAAGTGGAGTTCTGTAGTGGCTCACACCTCCTACAGTGCCTTGGTGAACAACAGTAGGACTCTGTTTCACTGCTTCTGACTCCCAGTGACATTGACCATGCTTATGTTAGCATTCTGTTTCAAATGCCTCTTCATGCACTAACATACCTGTATCTCTTTAGACCCAGGAAAAAACCAAGTTCAACTTACCGACCAATCTGTGGGCTGGTCAGTAAGTTAAGCTTGTTTTTTCCTTGGATTTATCCTTGGCCTTGTTTATAACTGTTGTTAGCCTTCCAATGCTTCTTACCGTGATAGCCAGCTATAGATGGGGGCAAGTGGCGTACCCTTTTTTGTATAACCTTTATTAATAATACTTGTTTTTACATAGGATATATGTACTGTTATTAATATATTCTTATATAAAAGCTGCAATATTTTTATACTGGTGTGTTTCTATCTACTTCTTCTGTTTCAAATTACTTTGTTTAGATTATTAATCATTTTCCCAGTGAGGGAATACTTCTTCACAGAGGCCCTGTCCTGGTTGGAAGCACTACCAACTTTATTATCAAACCTACTCTTCCACTTAGGCCCCTTTCACACTGTCACGACTTGACAGCGGCCGCAATTTTGCCACAATTTCAGGGAATGCCTGTGTAAACACAATTCACATCAAAGCCGGACCAAAGTAGTACAGGGACTACTTTGAAGTAGGTGTGACTTGAAGTCGCACAGATGTGAATGGGAATTATGGGGTATGACTTGTCATACGACTCTGATGTCCAAAGTCACATTAAAAGTCACACAAGTGTGAAAGGGGCCTTAGCGAAGGTGCTGGTTCTCTTATTTACTTACAGATTTAGCACAAAATTCTGTTTGGAGAGGGCAATTTCTCATAACCCCCCCCCCCCCCAAAAGAGGGCTACACAGGTATACTGTGTTCCAGGCATTTAGGGCCCCAAACGCGAGTTTTACTTGATACATCGTTCAGGCCATAGACTTTAAGGCTCCGTTCACACTTGTACGAGTCCAAAGTTGCACCGACTTTGGAGTGCAACTTTGGTGCAATTATGATCCAATTTTGACGCAACTTTGGATGGGTGCAACTGTTGCATTGTTTTTCAAACAATTCAAATACAACTTTTATGCAGCTTTTGAGGGTTAACATTGAAGTCTATGGCTCTCAAGTTGCATGAAAGTCGGACCAAAGTAGTGCATACATGAATGGTTATCAATGGAAAACATGGGGAAGGACTTGTCATGCTACTTTGATATCCAAAGTTGAATGACAAGTCTCACAAGCGTGAATGGAGCCTAACAGGCTGCAGATAGCAGGGCTGAATGCTGCACCTGCCCACTCTTCTCCACCCCAAAAGGAACATAATTTTGAATTGCTTGGGTTCAGAGAAGAGTACAGCTGTTGGCCATACCAATTAGTGATTGGCTATCTATATTTTCCTAGTACATGTGTAATATGAAAGCAGAAATATTACTTGATGCTAAGTTTAGTAGCTATATTTACCTTTAATTTAGTCTGTTCTTCTGTAACTTCACATATATAGAGGGGTAGTTGTATTCAATCCATCAATTGATTTAACTGCAGGCTGTAGCTGGATAATATGGGCTAAATACACTTCAGAGAATTAAACCTCTGCTGGGAAATATGTACAGCCAGCTGTTGCTGACCTCTGATTTTAAAAAAAGCCAGCTGCTTGGGCACATTGCTTAAAGGGGTTGTAAACCCTCGTGTTTTTTCACCTTAATGCATCCTATGCTTCCAGCGCTTCTGACACTGACCAGCCCCCTGTTTTACTCACCTGAGCCGATTCGTTCCCACGGTGGAGACACGCTCATTGTCTCGGCTCTTGATTGGATAGATTGATAGCAGCACAGCCATTGCCTCCCGCTGCTGTCAATCAAATCCAATGATGCGGGCGCTGGGGGAGGGGCCGAGTCCTTCATTCTGTGTGAATGGACACAGAAGCAGGACTCGGGAGCACGCCCGCACGGGTGTTCACCTTAGGAGAGCCTTCTTGATGCGGGGAGGAGCTACCAGTGCCGTCGGGGGACCCCAGGAGAGAAGGACCAGGGCCACTTTGTGCAAAACAAACTGTACAGTGGCGGTAAGTATAACATGTTTGTTATTTAAAAAAACACAACCCCTTTTTACAACCCCTTTAAAGGGTATGTTAACCCCCCCCCCAAAAAAATGGATCCTGCTTCTTTAAAGCATGTTTTATGACACAGTGCTAGTCCTGTGTCATTTGGCCGCCTGTAACACCTAAAAACCTAGCTGATCCTGCCAGTTTCTCCCTTCCCCTATGTAAACAGACCACGGTAATCATGGCTGCTGAGCCCTGACATTATGCTCAGTTTGCGTGCCTATGTCATCCGCTGTCTCTCCCCTCTGCACCTGTGTCCTCCTCCCCCCTCCCCTCCCTGTGTGTCAGCTTCTGTTTTAGGGTCCTCCCCCAGCCCCCGCTCCCCCTGCTGCTGCTGTAATAACATGTACTTTATATAATCCGCTCTGCCTTATAACGATATGTCCCCTTGTGTGTGTGTGTTGTATAAAAAAAAGCTGTATATACCTGAGCGCTGATCAGTGGCCGCGTGACGTGCCGCATCTCTTCGGCTCTCTCCTCCTCCTCCCCTCCAGACTGACATCAGCGGGGGAATGTTGGCCCCTCCCGCTGCATCTGTCACACAGGGAAAGGAGGGATGCGGCGTATTATGTGACCGCTGATCAGCGCTCACAGATAAGGTATATACAGCTTTTTTTTAAACAACATACACACAGGGGGACATATCATTATAAGGTAGAGCGGATTATATAAAGTACGGTACATGAAGTGGGATAACAAACCCTTTAAACAATGGTTTCATGACATTCTGAGTCACTGACCTAGACATATTATGTAGATCAGAAGTTGTAACTTCACTGACTGCATTATTGTCAGGGACTTAGGAAATATGAAGTCAGAGGCATCTGTGTGGATAGTGCTTTCAGAAGAAGGTCAGCAATAACAATCTCAATAAAGGCCTACTTTAACAACTGCTTGTTTACAGCAATGTCCTAAGTGATTTCTACTTACTTTCTGATCAGAGTTAATATCAAATACATAGCAGTAAACTCAGCAAACAACTGGTGAATTAAAATGATTGCCTATAGATGTTTAACTCCTCCAGTAAAGTAAGTCACAGCTTAGAGTGAGAAGAACAGTTGTAAACTAAGAGTAATTTCCTTTTTCTTCAGTTCCAAGGGATTTAGTTGGCAAGTGTAACTCTTTTAATAAAAGGCGTTATATATGGAGCTGATTTCATAGCTCTCAATAGTCCCATATTTGGTGGGATTGTCACTCTTAGGCAATTAATGCCCCATGTTCCGCTTTCCTCATCACTTGTCTCTCTTTTTTTTCTAATGTATATAGCTCTACAAATATCTGCTGTGTGACTACCAACATTTTTATAAAACACTAAACCTTTTATCCAATCTCTAAAATATTGCATTTGCTATTTTGAAAAGCCACTATAAAAGAAAAGAAGCGATGAAAAAAATCAAGCAGTCATTTTTGGTATGTTCCTTCTCCATGATCAGTGTAACTAGGGATGTTGTGGGGTTTGTCCTTCCTTCATACTTTCTGCTAAAATGAGTCCCATCTTTCTTATTTTAAAATTTTGGCAGGTATGCTGATTTTCAGTCATTCTTCCCCTTTCACTTATATGGTGCCCTACACATGACTGTTTAATGTTAATTGACTGTTACTTAATATTTCCAACACTTTGAATATATTGAAAACCATCTGGTATAAACGGAAAAGAATATGAGGACTATATGAAAATGCTGAGAAAACTGAAGAATTCCTGGTGGACTATTGAGCATTTTAATAATGACTTTCTCATATACTGTAAGTGTTAGTGTTCCTTCCTAGTGTTCCCTTGGGTCCTCTTGGGATTCCACCCACGCACCAGGACCTCCAGATGGGCACAGTAAGGGATGAAAGGATTTCTCTATCAGCCTACAAACCCAGTTCAGTAATATTACACCGATTTTAATAATTTGTTTAATTATTGCCATATTTGATTTGCTTTGGCAGTTTTTCCCAAGCAGTACAGATTGCTTCATATTATTCTGTCCAAATATTGAACATCATTAATGAAATTACTTTTTTGAAATGCTATTTTTCATACTAGATGAGGTTCCCCACCTCTTGTGTTTGACATTAGTGTATTGCATTACAAAAAAGGGTCATGTTCGGTATTTGAGAAATCAGGGTGCGCTGGCAGCTCATTCATTTCCATGGGTTGTCTTAGCATAATGCACATTAAGGGGCAACATAATGTACATTAACATACCACAAAAAATGTAGCTACAATCAGGTTTTAAATCTAGCCTTCGAGACAGAAACTGGAAGCTTCTGTACATAGTATGGAGCCTCTTCTTTTTTTTTTCTAAACACAGCGCATTTCATTTTATGCAGTAAGGTAAAAACCTTTTGCATGCAGTTTCCCCTGCAGCCCCCCTAAATATTTACCTGAGCCTGATCTCGATCCAGTGATGTGCATGAGAGCACTCTCCCTCCTAATTGGCTAAAATACAGCAGCAGGAGCCATTGTCAGAATAAAAGTGAAAGTGTCCTTCGCGCTACTATGAGTAAAACAGTGAATGTCTACAAAGTGAAAAAATGTGTGTTAATATCTATAAAGAAAGCAGCAAAATCTGAAAGTGTTCACACTACACCAATGAGTAATAAAGAATAAAAGTGATCTCGCGCAATCAAATGTAATCACACATAATCATGGTTCTTGAAACATGTATAAAGTGCATAAATATAAAGTGCATCAAATTAAAGTGTATAGTGTTATTAAAAAACAAAAACAAACAGTAAAATAATGATGGATATAAAAGTTCTCTACAAAGTTCTCTCTATCCGTGAGGTGAGAGTAAGAAGATTTAGAATGGCAATTTCTGAAAGGCACAGTTCAAACGGTAGACAAATATAAAGTGGCTAAGTGTAGCAGTAAACAAGCTGGCGAAAGTTCATAGATGTCTTCACAGATGGTCTCCTAATGACACCAGTCTCTCAGAACTCTCACCTTAATGTATGTTGAAACAAGCATCGCTAATTGACACCCAGTTGTAGATCTGTGTACAGCATCGGAATGGGGCCCAAATATTTCTCATCCAATCACCATGGCCTGGCAATTTCCTCTCTGCTCACAATAATGCTCACATCTCTGTCCAAATGTTCTCCAACGAGACACAAATGACACGGTAACAAAGAGAGGAAAAAACAAGCCTCCAATGTTGTAGTATATTAGGGTAAACTTAAATATGTTTATTAGATGCTACAAAGTGGACTCTTACATAAAAACATTTAAAATTAGGCAGAAAACAGATGGAACAGTGTCTAGAGCGCCTTCTCACGTGACTTCCGGTTTACGTCTGCTCTCGGCCACTCCCTACGCGTTACGTCACAACCCATGACTTCATCTGGGGAGGAGCCATTGTCAATCACAACCAGTGATGAGGGATTTGGGGGTTGGGCCGAGCCCTGCTCTGTATGTCTTATGGACACACACAGAGTGGGGCTCAAGAGCAGGCACACATGAGTGCCCCTTTAGCAAGCCGCTTGCTAAAGAGGCACTTGGCGGAGGACCCAAGAAGAGGAGGATTGGGGCTGTCCTGTGGAAAACCATTGTGCAGAGCAGGTAAGTATAACATGTTTGTCATTTTAATATTAAAAAAAGGAACCTTTATTATCACTTTAATAGTTACTGATTTTTTTGCACATATACAGTATCTAACAAAAGTGAGTACACCCCTCACATATTTGTAAATATTTTATTATATCTTTTCATGTGACAACACTGAAGAAATGACACTTTACTACAATGTAAAGTAGTGAGTGTACAGCTTGTTTAACATTGTAAATTTTCTGTCCCCTCAAAATAACTCAACACACAGCCATTAATGTCTAAACCGCTGGCAACAAAAGTGAGTACACCCCTAAGTGAAAATGCCCAAATTGGGCCCCCAATTAGCCATTTTCCCTTCCCAGTGTCATGTAACTCATTAGTGTTACAAGGTCTCAGGTGTGAATGGGGAGCAGGTTTGTAAATTTGGAGTTATCCCACTCACTCTCTCATACTGGTCACTGGATATTCAACATTGCACCTCATGGCAAATAACTCCCTGAGGATCTGAAAAAAAATTGTTGCTCTACATAAAAGATGGGCTAGGCTATAAGAAGATTGCCAAGACCCTGAAACTGAGCTGAAGCATGGTGGCCAAGACCATACAGTGGTTTAACAGGACAAGTTCCACTCAGAACAGGCCTCACCATGGTTGTCTTTGGGAAATAGATGTATGAGTGCTGCCAGCATTGCTACAGTGATTGAAGCGGTGGAGGGTTAGCCTGTCAGTGCTCGGATCATACACTGCACACTGCATCAAATTGGTCTGCATTGTGCATCATCTTTAGAAGCCTCTTCTAAAGATGATGCACAAAAAAGCCCACAGACAGTTTGCTGAAGACAAGCATACTAAGGACATGCATTACTGGAACCATGTTCTGTGGTCTTATGAGACCAAGATAAACTTATTTGGTTCAGATGGTGTCAAGCGTGTGTGGCAGCAACCAGGTGAGGAGTACAAAGACAAGTGTGTCTTGCCTACAGTCAAGCATGGTGGTGGGAGTGTCATGGTCTGGGGCTGCATGAGTGCTGCCGGCACTGGGGAGCTACAGTTTATTGGGGGAACCATGAATGACAACATGCACTGTGACATACTGGAGCAGAGCATGATCCCCTCCCTTCGGAGACTGGGCCTTATCCAACATGATAAGGAAAACCCCAAATACACCTCCAAGACGACCACTGCTTTGCTAAAAAAGCTGAGGGTAAAGGTGATGGACTGGCCAAGCATGTCTCCAGACTTAAACCCTATTGAGCATCTGTGGGGCATCCTCAAACGGAAGGTGGAGGAACGCAAGGTCTCTAACTACCACCAGCTCTGTGATGTCATCATGGAGGGGTGGAAGAGGACTCCAGTGGCAACCTGTGAAGCTCTGGTGAACTCCATGCCCAACAGGGTTAATGCAGTGCTGGAAAATAATGGTGGCCACACAAAATATTGACACTTTGGGCCCAATTTGGACATTTTCACTTAAGGGTGTTCTCATTTTTGTTGCCAGCGGTTTAGACATTAATGGCTGTGTGTTAAGTTAATTTGAAGGGACTGCAAATTTACATTGTTATACAAGCTGTACACTCACTACTTTACAACGCAGCAAAGTGTCATTTCTTCAGTGTTGCCACATGAAAAGATATAATAAAATATTTACAAAAATGTGAGGGGTGTACTCAATTTGTTAGATACTGTATATGTAGCAGTGAAATGAATAAAAATAATAATACTTGTAGCTACTTTCCCCTACACCCACCTCAAATGTAACTGTTCTACAGCTTGTAGGGATTCAGTCTAACAGTAGCATTTTTCTAAAACCTCAGTCCAGCCACAGAAGGACATGTCAAGGCTTTCTTTGCCCACTTTTATTTAAAAATAAAGATTCCTTCCAGTAGGTTACTCACAGAGGGGTTGAACCTTGTACAGCAAACAAAGCAGCCCACCTTGGGCTACACTATCTCTCAGTCGAGAATGTAGACTCTCAATCCAGAACTCAATGTGTTTGACTGCTATTGCAGTCAAACACACATCCCACAATGGTCTCCTCAGGAGGGTAGAACTCTGAACACTAATCAATTCCCATATCATAAGGGCTGTGTACAGCTGTGCAATCAGTGGGTGCTGGTTTTCCACAAAAACCTAGATCCAGGATATGAGACTCTGTCCTTCCCAAGTGTCTAAGAAGTGGGTCTTGGGTCTCTGAACTCCAGGACCCAAGCTGGGTTTTACAAATCCTGGTGGAAACTTAAAATCCAAATTCTTCTGTATGGCACAAGCACCCTAGAGGTCCTTAACCTGTCTGGGTAAGAACGGCAAGGTGACACAAAACCCTTTTCACACCATGGCACGGCACAGCACTGCCACAGACTTTAAAGTGAAGCTCCAAGCTTACAGCTGAATGCATATAGTTACTGTTTGAACATGGATCTGTAATTCTAAGCAGCCAATCTTGAAATTTTCACATGTTTGACATTGCTCAGCCAGACAGGTGACATGCGGTTCCTAATAAAAAATCAAAAAAATCTAATGTTTTGTTCAACTGCCTATATCTCCTCTCTGCTTCCAGTTTCCTGGCTGGACAGTATATTACTAGCATCATCACCTCTAGCACCATCTCTATAAGGAGCTGATCCAGGAAGCAGTAATGCAAAACCAAGAAGTAGCAGGGGAGTTTATATCCCAAGAATGGCTGGCTTGTAATGAATCCTGAAGCTGGGACTTCTAGCTAAACTTTTCAGTATCATACAACTTTTCTCGTGAACTGAGGGTACGTATTCTTTTGTTTATGCTCCCTTATCTGGTTGCATTGTCACGTCATAGTAGGGTAAGGAGTGCTACTTTCTTTGTTCTGTGCTGCCTAGGTAATGTACCACACACAGTGTGATATCCTGCTGCTTTACCTTTCCGATATACAAAATGCCTTTGGGGTGGAATTCTTTGATCCAGAATCCTAACTGGCCTTCCTGCTGTTGCTGATCCTTTTCAGATGTAAATAAGAAAAAGATGTAAGAAACTTGGCTGATGTATAATATATATTATGTGCCTTGTACATATAAGTTTATATGTAGATGACTAGTCATGAGCATCCAAGGACTTGAAGGGCTGTCATTTCCTTGTTTAGCAAAAAGTTTCAGTTTACTGTCTCCAGATTACCGAAATATCAATTCTGAAAGCCTGTTATAGGTTGGTATTTGAAATAGTTTACTAAAGATGGTCCTACTTTATTGTAGACATAGACATTACAGTCCAGCTAAACACTAAAATAACCAAATCATTCATACAGCATGTATCAAGTTTGCAAAAACACCTTTATCATGGTTTGTGATATGTGCCACATATATATCACCCTCAAATATTTGTGATGCTTTGTTTTTGAAGTACAGCTACATTTATACAGTATATTGTCCACATATTTCATATTATACATGCAGCTTATGTATCATTGCATTGGTTTGGGATCTTTTCTTCTTTATCCCTGCACTTCCATATTTAAAGAAAATCAAATACATATTCTCTGCACCTAAAAAATAATAAAAGTTATTAAAACCCAAGCCAAGCGGCTGTACAAATATCACAAAATGAATTAAAAATCAATAATACCAATATACAGCATTATGAATAAATATATAAATAAACCCTATACAATTCATAAATAATTAATATAGGTAAAAAATCATTATCCCAAAGCAACGATGATCAATCTGTAAAACAAATGGTCAAGGCATATATTATTAATGACTATCTGCTAATAGAATGTGAACAAAAACACACAAAATAATGTCCACAAAAAAAAGTGTTATTTAAAAAGCAATCATCTGAAAATGGTGAAAAGTCAAGTGCTTTAGAACAAACGTTATTCACAAAGTGCAATTTGTTCCCACAAAATCTGAGTAAATTGGATTCAGCCAAGTAATGTTTGGGATTCACTTCACCAAAGCACCCCAAAAGGTGATAAACTCACCTCCTAATTATGACCCCTAAAATTATAAGCAGTTAAAAGATCACAACCATGATTATTCCATACAGATTCAAGTGATGTACGATTTCTAATAGTCAAATAGTCATATATTAACATAATTAATACTTTAGTGAGGTTAGATTGTTTGTTTATTCAATTATATATTATTAGCATAATGGGTACAATGGATTTGATACCTGAGTGAGGGATATAAATTGCCCATTTCTTGTTTGTATATATTTATATTCATTAATTTCCTTGTAAGTGAAGCTTTGCAGTTAACAGCTGGAAGATTTTCATGTGTTTATAATATGGGTTATTCTGTATATTTATAGATGGATATGGATAATTTATTCTGGATATTTTTATATATGCAATTACTGTTGCCACAGGGGAGGGTGAGCAGCAGCTTGTCACTACTGTATATATTTATTGAGGACAGACTACTATTGTTTTTCCATACCAGAGACAGACTTACCCAATCTGTCCTTATCTTGGAATAACTTTGGGACAGCTCAGCTAAAGAATCCCACCCAAAACCCTGCAAAGGATCAGGTAAAAATGATTAATGGGGTACCCCAAGAGCCAAGAGTTGATACAATTTTCCCACACTTCATCTTGAAGAATGACCTGTTGCATTGGGTGTATGAGGTTCAGGGAGAAAGAGTCAACCAACTTGGGATAAGATAAAACCAGATTGGGTATTGCACAGGTTTTACTGACCAGGGGAGCATAGTGTGAAAATGTGTAGTGATCCCTGATTTGTGCTTGAGATTACTGCTCCAGTCTCCCATTTCAGACACTGTATGCCACCCTTGCCTGTAATTGAAATATCATTTAAAATGATTCTCATGGATCTCTTTTGGTCCTTTAGTTAAGTAAGGGAAACTGGCATTATTCTTTGGGTCTTAGATTATGTCACCTAATATCCAAATGCAATGTATTTAAGGAATCCTTCAGCAAGAAGCATTGCCCAAGATTTTTTTAATACTTACCCATGTTGGTATTTCAAGGGACATCCCACCAGACCAGAGGACACCCTTTATATAAAAACCTACATAAGAGTGTAAATTGCTGAACATTACCCATTTTCACACTGTGTACTATCTGCAAACCAATGGCCTGTTAGAAAAGTGCAATAAGACTCCCAATGAGATATTCCAACTGGTAGTGTATACTGATGTCAAACATTGGGACTGCTTGTTGCCCTAGTGTATGTTTGCCATATGGAGGGTACTGCAAGCCTCCATGGGCTAACATTTGAGAGGTCTTTTGGACATTGGCAAATAATCCTTGGAACAGAAGCCAACCAATTTCAAATCTTTAGACAAAATGCAGGACAGAATGGAAAAGGTTATGTCCATTGTTAAAGCCCACTTACAAAAGACAAAGTTGGTCCAGTCTTGGGTGTACAAATGCTCTACCAAATTCAGACCATATAGGCCTAATGATAGAGTGCTTGTATTGATCTTGACAATTAAAAGTTAATTTCTGGAAAAATTGCAAGTCAGCTGCTACAAGAGGATTGTACTAATTTTTGCAGCAGTGGCAGCCTCTTTCACAAATATCACAAGTAAACAAATCCACAATTATCACCTGGACCCATGAGGTATAAAAGTGTTTTTCAGGGCCTGAAATCAGTCCTATGTAGACTCCTAGTGCTAATTATCCCCACTTAACAGGAGTGCACCATAAACTCCCCACAGGAGTTTATGGTGCAAACTGATACATTGGAGGTGGGCTTAGGAGCAGCTTTGTTGCAGATGGTAAATGGGAAAGAACGCCCAGTGGCTTTCCTTAGCAGAAAGCTGACTCCTGGTGAACATATACTTGCCATTTTGAAGAAAGAATGTTTGTTCCTCAAGCAGGCTTTTGAAAACCTAAAATCTTATTTGTTAGGGCAATTCAAGCTCATTACAGACCTTTCCCTTCTCATGTGAATTGCCCATAATAATGAGAGACATGCTAGAGTCACCCAGTGGTTTTGGGCATTACAGAATTTTTAGGTTCATTGGGAACATAGACCAAAAAGTCAGCAAAGTAACACTGATGTTTTGTACAGGGTTTACAATCTGGTTGCCAAAGTGCTTGACCTTACAATGTTGAACAGATGGGAGAGATATGTAAAATTGTAGCTTAAAATTGTTTATGTTGTCTAGAAAACTGTATGATTGGGGGTATGTGCCTTCATGGTTACATAAATATTTATGGTAAGTTGAAGTTGGCAAGTAAAGATAACTAGATCTTTACCTGTTGTTTAGGAAATCTGCACTAAAGCTGGTTTCTCTGGGAATCCTTACAAGCAGGATGGGGTGGATTCCCAGCTTTGTTGACCATGCTTTGTTTTCTCCCAGACCGTTCTGCTTATGATGAAAACTAAACGTTTTAAAAATACTTTTCCAAACTTATTATGATGCTGCAAATGCCAAAAGTAATTCAGTCTTCTGATATTCAGGTCTATTCATAACACATCACTGAATGATGATTCAGAGGAGGGACACACCTATCTGAAGCTAACATAGAACCAAATTTATTGTCAAACAAATAAAGTCAACATATGTGCAGGCAGTACTGAGCTTTCAAAATTGAAAGCTAACTATGTTCTTTAAACTAATTATTTGTGAAATAAAGATTTAATTCCAGCAGTGGATAAAGATCCTAAAATGTCAAATCAATTTATACATTTTTAAACACAACAAAAAGATAAAATTCACCAAAAAGATTCCCCTTAAGAGACGCGTTGGTTATTTACTAAGACTGGGCCATTCAAAATCTGGTGCAGCTCTGCAAAGAAAACATCAGCTTCCAGGTTTTATTGCTAACTTAATTCAACAAGATGAAGTTGGAAACTGATTGGTTGACATGGACACTCACTGTATTGTTCATTTAAGCACAAGAGACTCCATTTTGTTCGCACTGTTGAAATGTGTTCTGTAACCTTCACCTAACACACAGACATATGTTCTGCTAGAAGCTTTCTCTGTCTCTACTCCACCCTCCTCTCTCAAGGTTTTACTTTTGCAATTGTTCTATTCGTTAGTTTATAATAATATATTTCTATTTGTTAACTTTTAATAACATATTTCTATGTGTTGGTTTTTAATAACATCTGACACCACCCCTTTCTTATCTATGTATAAAATAACATGTAATAATACATTTTGGCACTGAACTGACATTTTAACCACAATACTGGGCACTTTCGCCCCTTTCCTTCCCAGGCCAATTTTCAGCTTTCAGCGCTCTTGCACTTTCAATAAGAATTGCGCGGTCATGCAACACTGTACCCCAATGAAATTTGTATAATTTTGTTCACACCAATAGAGATTTCTTTTGGTGGTATTTATTCACAAATCAATTTTTTATTTTTTGTGATATAAGCGAAAAAAAGAGCGGAACTTTTGAAAAAAAATATATTTTCTACTTTCTGTTTTAATAGAAATCCAATAAAATCAAATTTTGTCATAAATTTAAGCCAAAATGCATTCTGCTATATGTCTTTGGTAAAAAAAAATCCCGTTAAGTGTATAATAATTGGTTTGTGTGATCATGGACAGGTGTACGCAGATGATCATGTACAGATGTGCGCAGATGATCACGGACATATGTGTGCAGATGATCACGGACATATGTGTGCAGATGATTATTGGTACATATGATTTTAGTGTTACATATGTGGGGACAGGTGTTTTTACTGTGTGGGGACATGTGTGTGGGGACAGTGCTTTGGGGACACTATTTTGGGGACATTGTGTGTTTACATTGTGTGTTTACATGTGTGGGGACACTGTGCCAGTGATCAGTGTGTAAAAAGCTGTAAAAAACAGCTCATACTCACTGATCACCGGCTGGCTGCAGTGATCTGCTCTCCTCTCCTCACTGACAACTTACGTGTGAGGAGAGGAGAGACGATCGCCTAGCAACCAGCTCTCTATTTACATCACATGACGGCTCTGATTGGACACAGTCATCATGTGATCAGGAGGGCCAATCACAGAGCTCTCCTGCCGATCGGAGACAAGCCGTGTATGGGTGACAGGAGCGCATCGGGATAGCTCCAATGCGCGGGCACACGTGCGCAATCCCCCTCCTTCTTAGGGATGTTCATGAACGTCCACTCAGAAGGAGGAAGCTACCACCCGGCCATATATGTGCAGTGGTCAGGTGGGAGGTGGTTAAACACAGTGATTGCATCCTGTGAATCTGTTCCTGCAGCTGCAGTATTAACTTCTGTTTTTAGAGTCCCAATCAGAAATAATTCCAGAACAGTTGGCGAGTCATATCAGGAGTTTGGCAGAGTCTGCAGAAGGAACCGCGCCCTGATCGGGATCATGGGGAACGCAGACCTCTAAATGGTGGCTAGGTAAGCTGTCCTTAAGCTTGCTATATTTCTGCCTTTCCTATGTATCCTATCTGTCAGTTCTCAAGGAAACCAGACCACTCTCAGACCTTTCTGATTGGGTAACGTGTGTGTGTGAATGTGTCTGTGTCCCCCTTCATGGGTTGAACTGTGTGTGGCTAGGCAGAATCCTCTGCAGTTCCCTGTGTAGACTCCTTGTGGGCGACCTGGGTCAGAGGCACATGGTAGGGTCAGATAAAACCCACAAAGTAGAGAAGAGACGAGGAAGGTCTCTTAATGAGTGTTTTGTCTATTGTTATAAACCCCTTCTATTCACATAGATAAGTGGAGACTATTTTTGTAAATTTGCAGATTTGCTGTACTATTTGTTTTAGAGGCAAGAGGGTATAGGCATAGTAGAGAAGACTGGCCAGTCATTATGGGCATTAAATGAAATAAGGGAATGAAGGGTGAGAGGCCTTCAGAAAATGCCCAGCGCAAGATGAGAGCTAGAGAATATATGAACTGATGTACGGTTCCGCCTATACTGAGCCCCTAGATAAATGGGTAGAAGGGACAAAGGGAACAGTTAAAACTTTAAAATCTAAAGGGACTTTTGATTTACAAGAATGGCAAACTTTTCTGCATGATTATGGCCCACTACTGTGCAATAGCAAATCAAACTGGCTTGACGGAGATGTTTAATAAAAGTACTGCCCAAATTTACTACGTTTGGCCGGAAGACTCTATAGAGGAGGACCCCCCACCTTATGTGGCTACCAGTTTGGCTTTAAGGGGTCCACCCACAAAAGCACAAGAATTAGATTACATGGAACACACAAAAGATGAGCTGGGCAATATAGTAGAGAGCAATTTTTTCACAGCCCCATATCAACCTATAAAGACAGATTTGGCTCGTATCCTAGAAACAGATGATTGGCATAAATCAAAAGGCACATATGCAAAACTAGATCTCTCTGAATTTAAGGCTTTGGACAGAGAAAGAGAGATAGAGTCTGAACTTCCAGAGAAAACCATAATTTCCAAATTGTGGCAGCAAGATGAAGAGAGAAGGAAGGGAGACGCCACCACCCCTTCTGCCCCTGGCACTGAGCAATCTGTTGCAGTTTATCCTGTCAGAACCCAATTAGTTTTTGAAGGTAATGTTGTTGACAGTAAGTCTCAAATTAAATGTCCTGTACCTTTTAGTCCCCAAGAAATGAGAGCCATATTAGAGGGATTGGGAGATCCTAGAAAGAATCCAATTGGGTTTGCAAACAAACTTAGTGCTGCACAGGAAGCATATAAGACTTCTGCTACTGACATTCATCAGCTTCTTATTAAAGCAGTGGGAAAAAACATGTCTGGCTATATACTTAAAGAATGTGGTGTAGACATCAACAATCTATATAAGATGGTTAGTGGACGGAGGTTTGTGAGAAATTGAAGGAAATATTGCCCCAAATATATGGACAAACCAGACATGCTGAATTTATGAATGCTAAGCAAGGGAAAGAGGAAGCCGCAGGGGCTTATTGGAGGTGGTAAAGCAATATGGCTGAGGAAGCAGGCCTTAAAATAGAGGAAGAGAAGGCGGGAGAAACTGCAAGTCCATCTACACAACTGGTGAAACAAAGGTTTCTTGATATAAGAAACAAATAGCTCCGCGCTTAGGTAATAAAGGAACTGCAGCCCCCCCAAACACAGAATAACACCTACGTGAAATTCTAAATAGTATAGAGTCCCAGTACGGGGTGATTGGCGCTGTTCCACTAAACCTTGTCTAATGTGCAGAAACTGGTGAGGTGTATCAAATAAAGAATGTGAATAAATAAAAAACTGTACATAAATTACTATATATGTAGGAATGATGAAATTTCAAACGTGTAGGAAAACTATTCTTGGTGTATATGCGAAAAATGCCCACATATATAAAGTGCAGCGTTTATTATCACCTTACTTGATTAGAGGTGTTCAAAAACAAAACATTATAAGTTGGTATAAAGAAAATGGTATGAATTCCCAAAAGACCTTCAAAAAATCATTGAAAAAAAATAACGTAAATATGTGCATAAAAAATGTGCTAAATTATATAAATAAGAACCTTATAATCATAAGTGCTCATAAAAGTTTTTTAGAAATAAATCATTCAATCATCAGTCCAAAAAATGTCCCAAAAAAGGAAAACAAAGTGCAAATAGTATGTCTCTTCAAACATCTAGCAGTAATCTTGGTGTTGTAAACTCTTCCAGCCTTCCAAAAGACCCCCTATGTGCCCTCACATTGTCACCAGGGACCATTGCTGCAGGATACGGCTGACAGGCTTGATACCCCTGCAGGGGTGAATTCTTCCGGTGAGTGAGGGCACATAGGGGGTCTTTTGGAAGGCTGGAAGAGTTTACAACACCAAGATTACTGCTAGATGTTTGAAGAGACATACTATTTGCACTTTAGGAAGAACGTTCTATGGACTTTCTTTCTTTCTTTCCTTTTTTGGGACATTTTTTGGACTGATGATTGAATGATTTATTTCTAAAAAACTTTTATGAGCACTTATGATTATAAGGTTCTTATTTATATAATTTAGCACATTTTTTATGCACATATTTACGTTATTTTTTTTCAATGATTTTTTGAAGGTCTTTTGGGAATTCATACCATTTTCTTTATACCAACTTATAATGTTTTGTTTTTGAACACCTCTAATCAAGTAAGGTGATAATACACGCTGCACTTTATATATATGTGGGCATTTTCCGCATATACACCAAGAATAGTTTTCCTACACGTTTGAAATTTCATCATTCCTACATATATAGTAATTTATGTACAGTTTTTTATTTATTCACATTCTTTATTTGATACACCTCACCAGTTTCTGCACATTAGACAAGGTTTAGTGGAACAGCGCCAATCACCCCGTACTGGGACTCTATATTATTTAGAGTTTCACGTGGGTGTTGTTCTGTGCTGGAGGGGCTGTAGTTCCTTTGTTACCTAAGCGCGGAGCTATTTGTTTCTTATATCTGTCCGTCTAATCAAGTAAGGTGATAATACACGCTGCACTTTATATATATGTGGGTATTTTTCGCATATACACCAAGAATAGTTTTCCTACACGTTTGAAATTTCATCATTCCTACATATATAATAATTTATGTACAGTTTTTTCTATTTATTTACATTTTTTATTTGATACACCACACTAGTTTCTGCACATTAGACGAGGTTTAGTGGAACAGCGCCAATCACCCCGTATTGGGACTCTATACTATTTAGTATTTCACGTAGGTGTTATTCTGTGTTTGGGGGGGCTGCAGTTCCTTTATTACCTAAGCGCGGAGCTATTTGTTTCTTATATCTTTCGGTCACCTTACATGTGTACACGTAAAGTTCTGCTGCTATGGATATATTTGGCTATATGTCGAATCGCAATATAGATCTTACTGGAATTTTTAGTCAGGAACAGGTTAACAATACACAAGACATGAATGGCCTGTTTAAACAGCTCAGACATGCTCTTGAAAAACAACTCAGGGTCTGGTGGGATATTGCTACCCTTGAGACATATATTGGGGAGAATATGACACCTAGAAGATTGAGGTGGGATTTGAACCCCAATGATGGCCTGAATGATGTCACCCTAATGGAGGAATGGTACTCCTTTTTTTCCAAGTGCGAGAAGGAGCTTTTGGGTAAGATTGTCAGAAGGAGACAATTTAAATTAAGGGGGATTGAGGACAGCATTAATGAGATAAAAACACTACTATTACCATACAGTAGCCAAAGTGAATATAAGACCAAAGAGAGGGATTTGCAAGAATTGATTAAAAAATATGATGCAGATATCCAGGCTAAAAAACAAAAGAAGTTTAAAAGGGACGTTTTGGACTATACTAATAAAAAGGTCTACAAATGGCAGTTGGACCTTGGGGAAGTGAATGAAGACCTGAGTGAAATTTCCATAGATGAGAATTCCCATGATGAACTGAATGGAAGAGATACCCCAGAACCTAGTATTATGCGACAAACGAGATTTGAACAGGGGACTCCAGCTAGAAGAGAAGAAATTCCCAGGACTCCGAATTATTTACAGAGACATGCAGATAACAGGAGGGATGTGTACCATGTGCAACATCCCGGTAGATCCCCACGGACTCCAAGGTACAATGTACCCACACATAATAGGTTCTCCCCTTTGAGGGAAGGGAGACAACGCATATCCCAATGGGAATCCAGAAATAGAAAGGACTACCCAGAGGAAAGGGATTTTCAGCAAGGAAGACCCCGAGACAGACCCCCTGGGAGATGGAACGCCAGAGTGCAATATCATCCACCAGGTTGGCGAGGGACACAGAGAGATTTTTACCATTCACCAAGAAGAGGCCCACCAATGGGTATGAACAGAACACAGAGGGCGAATGGATATCCAGGGTACCCGTCCCCACAACATCCACGTATGAACCCCACGAGTGGGAGGAACAGGATTACAGAGAGGGAACCAGATTATTCCCACAGAGGCAACGAAAGAAACAGACTAGAGGAAAAAGAGGAGGGAAGCTGAAAAAGAAGAAGGGAGTACTAGGCCAAGGGATTTTTAATTTAAGTGATGCGGTTTTTACAGAAGATGAATTGAAGATTTTAGACTTAGGACTGAAATATGCACCAGAGAAGGGCATCGATAAATTTGAAGTGTATATTGATTTACAAAAATGTATTAGGAAATTGAAGATCAAAAAACACTATGCTCTGAATAAAGAAGTTATCCCTATCATGGAAACTGATGGTTTTGTCCATACGAAGCTCAGGAACAACTCCATCTTCAATCCCAAAGTGCCAGGGGACCAATGTATTGGTGCTTTTAGACGGATGGTGGAAAACGATCTGGCGAAAATGGAAAAGAAGAAGACGAGAAGTAAGCACATATGGAAAACAATTCAAGCACTCGGTAAAAGAAAGGAAGTGGTGATACGACCCGCCGATAAGGGGGGTGGGTTAGTGATACTAAAAAAGGAGGATTATGAGGATGAGATGAACAACTTACTGAGGGTTGAGAATACATATAAAAAATTGAAAAGCAACCCCAAGCCGCAATATGTCAAAAGTTTGAGAAGATTAGTGAAAAAAGGGAGAGAAATAGGCATCTTGAATAAAAAGGAAACCAAATACCTAGTTCCGGAATCCACAAGAACTCCTGTTATATATTATTTGCCCAAAATACATAAGAGGCTGAATAAACCACCGGGTAGACCAATTGTTAGTGGAGTGGATTCCTTATTCTCTAGATTAGGGGAATACATTGACCAGTTTTTAAAACCGCTGGTAGTGAAGGGCAAATCCTATCTTAGGGACAGTACCCAACTTATTAATGACTTGGAGGCGATCACTGGGATTGAACATTGTTTATTGGCAACAATAGACGTCAACTCCCTGTACACTAGTATTTCACAGAAGGATGGGTTAAAAGGGGTTGAGAAGGCCTTGTATGAGAGATCAGGTCTTAGACACCAACAAACTCAATTTATATTAGAAGGACTTCAACTGGCAATGGAAAGTAATTACTTCTGGTATCAGAAAGATTTCTATGTTCAGAAAAAAGGTGTGGCCATGGGTGCCAAGTATGCACCGAGTGTGGCGAACTTATTCATGGACATGTTGGAAGAACGCTACATATATGGTAGAAGTAGGCCTTAAATAAAGTTTTACCGTTGGTACATTGACGATGTAATTATTGTGTGGGAGGGAAGTCCTGAATCGTTTCAGGATTTCCTGGATGAACTCAATCAGAACGTTTACGGTATCTCCTTTACCGGTAAATCCAATTATGACGTGATAGATTATTTGGATTTACAAATTTTTAAACGAGGCGGCGAATTGTCTACAAAAACATTTTTTAAGGTAACGGACCGCAATGGGTATATACCCACCTCCAGTTGCCATCATCCGAAATGGAAAGAGAACATTCCCAAGGGGCAACTTTTAAGAATACGGAGAAATTGCCGGAACATCGAGGACTATCGAGCTCAAGCTGATGCCTTGATTAAGAAGTTTGTAGACAAAGGCTATAAAGTTGATCCCTTAGTCAAATTGAAGGATGAGATACAATTACTGGATCGGGATTCCTTGTTGGGAAAGGAACAGTGCAACAGAAAAAATTCTCCAGAAGATATAGCTTTCGTAACAGGTTTTAACAACCAATATAGGTCTATTGAATATATAGTAAGGAAGTATTGGCCAATTTTAAAATCAGACAGGATCTTAGGGAAAATTCTCACAAAGAAACCTCGGTTTATTTATAGGAAAGCACCAACCCTCAGAAACCATTTGGTTCATAATGTTACTGATCCCCCTAGGAGTGTGAAATTGTTTGCCGACATGAAAGGTTTTTATAGATGCCAGAAGTGCCTGGCCTGTAGGGTCAGCAAGAGGCAACCTAAGAAGAGGACCTCTTTTAAGTCAAGGAGTGGTAAAGAATATGATATCAGGGAGCTAGTCACGTGTGATACTACTCATGTGACATACATCATTGAGTGTCCGTGCCGACTGTAATATGTGGGCAGGACCACAAGACCCCTACGTGTATGTATTAGGGAACATATTAATAATATTAGAAAGGGGTTCCCTAAACACAATCTTTCGAGACATTTTGATGAATATCACCGTAGGGATCCATCTGGTTTTATATTCTATGGCATTGACACGATCAAGGAACAATGGAGGGGGGGGCAATAAGAAAAAACTAATATCCCAAAATGAAACCAGATGGATACATCGTCTTGATTGTCTGGTTCCTAAGGGACTTAATGTGGAAATAGACCTGAATTGTTTTCTATCTAATTTTTAATTGCATGTTCCTTCTCTGAGAATCTCAGAGGCCTTACACCCTCATGTAATACAATGCTGGTCACCACTTTTTTATACTTTTTTATACTTTTTTATTCTCCTTTCCATGCATCTGTTTTTAGTTTATATAATATTTTATTAATAATTTTTTTATACTGCATCACTTATTTATGGATGTCCAACTTTTACATCATAAGTTCCTTTTAGAATTAAGGTGCACACTGATTGTAATTTATATGAGGATATATAGGGCAGTTTACTTAGTTTTGTACATGTGGTTTGCATAGGGTCTACCTTACTCATTGACAGTCAACGGGTATATTGATTTATATGGGGTAATAGAGTCCCAATTTTTGGGATAGGTATGCATATCACCCCCCTATTATGTCCTACATCTGTGTGTACATTGGAATTATGGGTTAGTGGATTTATTTTTGAGCAACCCACATATAGGAGAATCACCATTTTTACAATTTTTTACAATTTTTATTTTTATGTTTATAAATCATCTCCTTTTTTGATAGGTACTTTTTAATGTTGACTGATGTACCAGTGCTTTATGATTGCCAATATGTTTTTAATATTCCCTTACTTCCCTTCTCTCTCCTCGTTCTGTCTACATGTTTATGATGGAGGCACCGAATGTGTTGTATTCTTTCCGGCCCATTAGATGGCGCTTGGGACATCTCCCTTGTGCCTATAACATTCTACCTAGGTTGAGGGGCGGGATTTCCACCATGATTGGCCTCCGGGCGCCTCCATCGTACATATAAGACGTATGGAGTACCAAGATGGCCGCGCCTCAGATGACGTCTTGATGACGAAACGCGTAAGGCGTGGCCACGTGATACGCATACGTCTTGCCTTTTTGCTTTACTTCCGGGTGTGCAGCGAGCGGTGGAACGCACGCCGCACCACGCTGCTTTCACTACACTTTGTGTGACTGTTAACCAGTCAGTGGAGCACTGTTTGCTTCCTTTTAATATATTTTTAATAAAGCCAAGTTTTTTTACGGATTTACGCGATGGGGCTTATTCTTGTTTCATATGGATGTGTCTGCGGGGAGTGACTGGAACTGATCGGGATACCAGGACTGGAGATCCGAACGGAGGATTGTCACCAGGGACCATTGCTGCAGGATACGGCTGACAGGCTTGATACCCCTGCAGGGGTGAATTCTTCCGGTGAGTGAGGGCACATAGGGGGTCTTTTGGAAGGCTGGAAGAGTTTACAACACCAAGATTACTGCTAGATGTTTGAAGAGACATACTATTTGCACTTTAGGAAGAACGTTCTATGGACTTTCTTTCTTTGTTTTCCTTTTTTGGGACATTTTTTGGACTGATGATTGAATGATTTATTTCTAAAAAACTTTTATGAGCACTTATGATTATAAGGTTCTTATTTATATAATTTAGCACATTTTTTATGCACATATTTACGTTATTTTTTTTCAATGATTTTTTGAAGGTCTTTCGGGAATTCATACCATTTTCTTTATACCAACTTATAATGTTTTGTTTTTGAACACCTCTAATCAAGTAAGGTGATAATACACGCTGCACTTTATATATATGTGGGCATTTTTCGCATATACACCAAGAATAGTTTTCCTACACGTTTGAAATTTCATCATTCCTACATATATAGTAATTTATGTACAGTTTTTTATTTATTCACATTCTTTATTTGATACACCTCACCAGTTTCTGCACATTAGACAAGGTTTAGTGGAACAGCGCCAATCACCCCGTACTGGGACTCTATATTATTTAGAGTTTCACGTGGGTGTTGTTCTGTGCTGGAGGGGCTGTAGTTCCTTTGTTACCTAAGCGCGGAGCTAATCAAGTAAGGTGATAATACACGCTGCACTTTATATATATGTGGGTATTTTTCGCATATACACCAAGAATAGTTTTCCTACACGTTTGAAATTTCATCATTCCTACATATATAATAATTTATGTACAGTTTTTTCTATTTATTTACATTTTTTATTTGATACACCACACTAGTTTCTGCACATTAGACGAGGTTTAGTGGAACAGCGCCAATCACCCCGTATTGGGACTCTAAAGGTTTCTTGATGATTTAATACCCCAGTTGAAAGAAAAGTTGTTCACAGCAAGGCCTGAGGCAGGCAATATGTCTATTCGAGACCTCCTGCCTATCCTGTTATCCATAGAAAACAGGAGTAACCAAAAAGACAGCAAACCCAAGGTTATGTACATAGGGAATCAGAGAGGAAGAGGAAGAGGCAAAGGCAATTTCAGAAATCATGGCAATCGGGGACCAATTATATGCTACAATTGTAATGGGGAAGGACACATAGCCAAATTCTGCCATCTTCCTGATCATAGACTGGAAAGGAGCTTAGAGGCACCTCATGCTGATCCCAGTTTAAGCATAGGAAAATGGCATGCCAGTATCAATCATGTTAAATAGGGGAGACAATGGTCCCGAGGCCAGAGTAAAGATATTTTTACAAGAACTCCCCTATCCTGGAGGAGAAACAGAATTAACCTGTTTAATAGATACTGGTGCAAGCCAAAGTGTTACCCCCAGGATTATTATCTACAAATGTTATCTCGGGTGTTGGCCTAACCAGGACCTCTACTGATTTGGTTTAGTCCAATCCACTTAAATTGAGGCTAGCACAGCAAACAGAAATTGTCACTAAAGTGTTAGTTTCAGACAGAGTCCCTACCAATCTTTTGGGAGCTGACATTTTGAACCAAATTTTAGCAAACATAGACTACACTCCTACAGGAGTCCAAGTGGTCAGTAGTCTGTCAGGAGAAGTTTTAAATTCTGCCTGTGGAGTATTTTTAATCCAAGTCTCCACTTCGCCATTTCCACCAGAATTGAAAGTGATTCCCGCTGATTTATGGGCCACCAACAGATATGATGTAGGTCTGCTGGATTGCACCCCAGTCATGATAAAAATTAAACCAGGAGCCCTTCTTCCACAGATTAAGCAGTACCCACTGAGTATTGCTCAGACTGAGGTGATAAAGGGTCAAATCACTTAACTGAAAGCAGCACGGGTTGTTGTACTAATTAAGTCCCAAGCCAATACACCCCTGTTCCCAATTGTAAAGAAGCCAGACAAGAAGGGTGGGCATGTGACATACCACATGGTGCATGATTTGAGAGCCATTGACAATATAATTGAAGCAGATACCCCAATCTTGCCCAACCCCCACACTTTACTAAGTGGAATTCCTGCCTCCAGCACCCGCTTTACAGTGCTTGATCTTGCAAATGCTTTTTTTTCTGTACCCCTGCACCCAGATTGCTGGCACCATTTTTCATTTACCCATGATGCCCAAACGTTAGCATGAACAAGATTGCCCCAAGGCTGTGTAAGTTGCCCCCCTGAATATAATACTGCATTAAAGCAAGTATTGGACCAATGGTCCCCCTAACACCCAAACACAGTTATGCTTCAGTACATAGACGATTTGCTTATTTGTTCTGATACAAAGGACATTTGTAGCAGAGAAACAGTGAGCCTTCTCATGTTTCTCTATAACAGTAACAACAAAGTTAGTAAAGATAAGCTACAATACTGCCAAGAGAAAGTGATCTTTCTGGGTCACTGCATTTCACATGAAATCTGTCACCTAACCCCAGATCGAGGTAAAACTCTACAAAAAAAAAAGTGCTTTCCTGGAGTTATTGGGATATTGTAGGGACTGGATTCCAAATGCAGCAGAATTTATGGCTCCTCTATATGAGGCTACTACCAGAAACTCTTTCATACTCACATGGGACAATGAATTGCAGATGAAGGAGCTTATTAAAATTTTGTCTGAAGCTCCCGCCATTGGACTTCCTGACTATACTAAGACATTCTCATTGTTCTGTCATGAAGTCAATGGATTTGCTGCAGGTGTACTCACCCAGCTACATGGAGACGAACAGAGGCCTGTGATGTATGTATCAGCCTCATTAGACCCTGTCATCAAAGGCTCCCCCAGTTGTATGGGAGCCATAGCAGTCTGCATTTTGCTGCTAGACAAAGTAACTGAGCTTGTACTAGATTCTGCTCTGATCCTGTATGTGCCACATGCAGTACAGGAAATCATGAATCAAGTAAACACCAGACATGTGTCTGCCAGTAGATTTGATAAGTACTAGTCTGCTCTTTTTGCTCCAACGAATTTAACAATCAAATGATGTGTTACTTTAAATCCAGGTACTATTCTTCCTATAATTGATGAGGAAGATGCAACAAATGGTACTGATGTAAAACCTGAGAGTTTTTCTCATGATTGCATGGCTCTGATGGAGGTAGAAAGGGCCCCTTCACACCAGCAGAAGATGAGCCTTTATCAGATTGTGACACACACTTATTCATAGATGGTTCCAGATTTTACACTGATGATGGTCAGCCATACGTAGGTTTTTCTGTAACCACTACAGACACTATTTTACATCAGCAAGCATTGATACCCCAGATGTCAGCACAAGAAGCGGAGTTGTGTGCTGTAGTCAAAGCATGTCATTTCCTAGAGAATCAAAGGGGAAACATTTACACTGACAGCAGATATGCATTTGGAATAGCTCATGATTTTGGGCCTATTTGGAAAGCACGGAACTTCCTGATTAGTGCAGGGAAGCCAGTGAGACATGCAAACCTCATAGAGCGGCTATTTGAGGCCTTTCAGAAACCAGCAGAAGTTGCCATCTTGAAGGTAAAAGGACATGCAAGGGGAAATTACATGACAGCCAGAGGAAATGCTTTGGCGGACCAAGCGGCAAAGGATGCTGCCCTTATGGCATTTGGAGTCACACCCACTGTGGGGATCACCCAGGTAGTGGGGACAGATTCCCCTCATCAAGAGCAGTGAGATAGAAACGTTAATTCAGTTGCAGAACAGGGCCCCTGATGAACAGAAGGATAAGTGGATCAAATGTAATGCTACCCAAAATCAGCAGGGCCTGTGGAGCACTGACAACAGGTGGTGTCTACACAGGAGTTTGTACCCAGTTTTAGCACAACTGGCACATGGCATCAGTCATCTTGCTAACGGCGCAATGGTGGCACTTACTGACTACTATTGGATAGCACCTGGATTTAGTGCATTTGCAGCCAGGTTTTGTGTTTCATGTCTCACTTGTGCTCCGTACAATGCAGGGAGGCCTGTTCATGTTCCCCAAAAGCATTCTCCTAAGCCAGATTTCCCTTTCCAAAGAATTCAAATAGACTACATTCAGATGCCCAGAATAGGCACCTATGAATATGCTCTAGTGTGTGTTGACATGTTTTCAGGTTGGCCTGAGAGCTGGCCGGTAGCTAAAGCAAATGCAAAAACAACAGTAAAGAAAATTTTTAATTAAATAGTTTGTAGATATGGAGTTCCTGAAACTATTGAGAGTGACAGAGGAACCAATTTTACTGGGGAAGTAATGAAAGAGGTAATGGAAGCCCTTCACATACAGCAAGCTTTCCATACACTTTATCATCCACAAAGTAGTGGTAAAGTTGAGAGACTTAATGGAGTTTTGAAAAACAGATGTGCAAAAATTAAAGTAGATACAGGAAAAGGATGGGTGGAAGCTTTGCCATTAGCCCTATATTCTGTACGAACTACCCCTAAACAACCACATGGGCTGTCCCCTATGAGTTTTTATTTTGAGGGCCTCCCAAAACAGGGCTATATTTTCCCCAACAGTTGCAGGCTTCTGATATGTTCAGATTTTGCAAAGAACATTGAATAAAATACATGGTGTTTATAAATCTATCCCCAACCCAGATTCTGTTTCAGGTATTCACAGAATCCAACCAGGTGACTGGGTAGTGGTCAAGCAACACGTCAGAAAGCCACTAGAACCAAAATTTGATGTTCCACATTTGGTGCTTTTGACAACCGGTTCCACTGTCAAGTTGGAAGGAAAGCAAGCCTGGATTTATGGCAGTCACTGAAAGAAAATCCTGAAGTGATGATATCCTTTGAAAAAATGATGATTATGTTTCTTTTCTTTTTGTTGTTTGTGAGAACTGAGACATGGAAAAATAACCCTTTCATCCAAATGTTAAAATTGTATGCAACCCATAGCAACGCTAGTAACTGCTGGGTGTGTTCTCACTTACATCCTCAAACAGGAACAATAACCATGATAGCAATGCCTCTCAAATTCACTGATCTAAACAGGATCAGAACAAATGTCTCATACATAGTCTCCACAGCTAATGAGCACAGATCAGTAACTTTGATGGTTTCAAAACAGATAGACACTCCACAGATTTTTTTAAACATTACATGCCCGTTTAACACTAAATGTACATGGTTGGGCAATTCAGATTGCACCGGAGCAAAGATTACAGTTTATGGAGGAAACTATGGTCAATATTATTATATCCCAGATCCAGAATTAAATAGAACCCTTTATAGTACAAATTGCTCACAGTTCCCAATATGCGAAAATATTGGTTACCTGAGATTCCATGTTATTGCTTCCAGTTTTTTAGGAGCAGGTATACCATCCATACGTAGAGGGTTATATTATATATGTGGAAATAAAGCTTATGCCTGGCTTCCTACAATGTTACATGTTATATTGGGAAGTTAGCACCTGCTTTGGCTGTTCGCAAAGATACAGTGCAACCAGATCAAAGTTCAGAATACCCTTTAGTGTTCAAAAGAGAGCTGTTCACTGAAGGTGACATGGCATGGTCATGGTTCCCTTCCTGGACAGGATGGGGAATTGAAGCAATGAAAAGAATAAATACCGCATTTATCGGCGTATAACACGCACTTTTTTCCCCTTAAAATAAGGGGAAAATCGTGGGTGCGTGTTATACGCCGATCCCCGCTATTTTGTGATGTGTCGGAGCGATCGCCGCGATCGCCGCCTACATTCACATAGCTTGTATTTTTAAAGATGGCGCCGCGGAGTTCGGAGGGACTCGGGGGCGCTCGTTAGGCTGAACGAGCGCCGCCGAGGACACAGTGACTGGGCGGAGCCGAGATACACATAGCCGAGGGTTCTCGGCTTTTCTCGGCGCCGTTCACAGTCACGCCCAGTCCCGCCATTGGACCTGTGTTATGTCAATCATAGGGACTGGGCGTGACTGTGAACGGCGCCGAGAATAGCCAAGAACCCTCGGATATGTGTATCTCGGCTCCGCCCAGTCACTACGTCCTCGGCGGCGCTCGTTCAGTGAACGAGCGCCCCCGAGTCCCTCCGAACTCCGAGGCGCCATGTTTAAAAATACAAACTAAACGTTTGTATGTCGGCGGCGACAAGGCTGCACGGACCACTGGGGACAAGGCTGCACTGGGGCAAAGCTGAACTGGGGCAAAGCTGCACTGGGGCAAAGCTGCACTGGGGACAAGCTGCACTGGGGACAAGGCTGCACTGTGGACAAGGCTGCACTAGGGACAAGGCTGCACTGGGGCAAAGCTGCACTGGGGACAAGGCTGCACTGGGGCCAAGGCTGCACTGGGGCAAAGCTGCACTGACAAGGCTGCACTGGACACTGGGGAAAGGCTGCAGATGAACACTGATGAGGCTGCATTGATGGGCATTTAAATGTAAGTTTTTTTTCCTTAAACTTCCCTCCTAAAAGTTTTTTTCCTTAAAATTCCCTCCTAAACTTGGGGTGCGTGTTATACGCCGGCGCGTGTTATACACCGATAAATACGGTAATTACACTAGAATTGTAGATGAGATTATTAACCTTACTACCACTGATATAGGTTTATTAACCCCCCCTGGCGGTATTCCCGAGTCTGGCTCGGGGTGGATTTTCAATACCAAAAGTGGTAACCCCGAGCCAGACTCAGGATCACATCACAGGATCCATGTAGAGGTTACTTACCTTGTCCCCCGGATCCTGCGGTGTCTCCCCGCTGTGATCTGCGAGCCGCTCTGTCTCGCTCGATTCACAGTGCCGAGTTCCGTTTCCTGCGAGTGTTGCGATGCATGGGGACGGAGTTCAGCGCCAAATTCAAAAAGTAAAAAACACAGTATACATACAGTATACTGTAATCTTACAGATTACAGTACTGTATCAAATAATTACACATCCCCTTTGTCCCTAGTGGTCTGTCCAGTGCCCTGCATGTAGTTTTATATTATAAAAACTGTTCTTTCTGCTTGGAAACTGGAGATTGTCCATAGCAACCAAAACTGTCCCTTTACATCAAAAGTGGTTTTAGACCAGATAGAAAACAGCGATAATAAATTAGAATCACTTGCAGAATTGAGCGATAGTGATTTGTGGAGAAATCCGTCATCAAACTTTAAAAGTAATGAAAGTGACAATTCTACAACTGAGCAAAATTCAGTGTTTTTGATTTGATTACATTATTGAATAATTTTTATTATTAGAAATTTTTATTGTAGAACGGCAGCTTACTGTGTTTTTTTGTGCCACATCCAGTAGTGACGCTAAACAATGAAAAGAACCCCCTAATGGTGGACTTCTGAGGCACATAAAAAGAGTTAAAAATATATTAATACTAATATCATTTATTCAATTTCAACATTAAAAACACAACAATGGTGTAACAAAGGTTATATTGAATGCATAACAGACATTTTTACATCAATGTATGTACACAATTGAGGAATACTCTTGCACCCGACGCGTTATATGTACCTCCTTCCTCAAGGGTGGGTGTGAGCAAAAGGCATTTCTATTCTAAAAAGGTATATAGAAAAAAACAAACAAAAACAAATGTCAACATTTAAGCATATATATAGGTGTAACAGTTTTAAATTTGTCTCCATATTCCTTACACTTACGTTGTTATAGTATACTGCTGACTTGACATTCCATACTCTGAAACGCATCGGGTGCAAGAGTATTTCTCAATTGTGTACATACATTGATGTAAAAATGTCTGTTATGCATTCCATGTAACCTTTGTTACACCATTGTTGTGTTTTTAATGTTGAAATTGAATAAATTTAATTTGTATTAATATATTTTTAACTCTTTTTATGTGCCTCAAAAGTCCACCATTAGGGGGTTCTTTTCATTGTTTAGCTAATTTTTATTATTATTATATTAGTATTTGTTATAATTATTTATAGTTATCTATTATATTATAATTTTCTATTTTGTTTTTCAAACTTTATCATACCCGGATGTCTACTAGACTCTTGTTTGGACAGATTTAAGTGAGTTATTCCTAAGAATTACAGGCCTACAATATAAAACTCCAAATTTCTGTGCAAAATAATTGTACCACTTTCAGCATCAAAAATTTGAAATAATCATACCGCCAGGGAGGGTAAGTGAAGAAATGGCTCAGTTTCAAAAAGTAGCATTAGAGCACAGATTAACGCTAAACTATCTCACTGCAGCTCAAGGTGGGATGTGTAAGGTAATTCACACTGACTGTTGTATATACATTTCTGATAATGAGGACATTATTAAAGGGCCTCTTGCTAAGATAAGATAACTACAGAATAAGGCCAGAGATATTGCTAAAGATGGATGTAACCCTTTAAGGGTTTAGGAGGCTTTGGTTACTTTTTATATAGCATAGCAACATGGTTACAGAAACTAGGCGCTTACATTATGATGTTCCTAATTCTCATATTTGTTATTTACTTCCTCATCAGGCTATGCCTCTGTGTGACTACCCACTGTACCAACAAATGGTCCACCAGACATGATGAACCTATTATTGTGAGAAAACTAGGGATGAGCCAAACACCCCCCCCGGTTCGGTTCGCAGCAGAACATGCGAACAGGCAAAAAATTAGTTCGAACAGGCGAACACCGTTAAAGTCTATGGGACACAAACTCGAAAAATCAAAAGTGCTAATTTTAAGGGTTAATATGCAAGTTATATAAGAACTGTCACCTGCGAGGATACGTCAGATGGTGGGTGCCTCCCATGGAGGCGGATTCGTAGTGGGTTTTTTCTTTTAATTTTTTGGTCCGTCGGCGGAGTCATAGAAGAAGATGAATGGACTTCATGGGACATTTTTATTTTTTTATTTTTTAATAAAGGACTTGTCCCAAGTTGTACCTTGTTTTTTTTTAACATTTTGACACTTTTTTTGTGAAATGGTATGGGTACCATGCACAAATACCCGTTACCATTTCAAACTGGGGGTTCCCTTGTTAAAGGGGGCTTCAAGATTCCGATAAGCCCCCCACCCGCATACCCCCACAACCAACGGGCAAGGGTTGTGGGGACGAGGCCCTTGTCCCAATCAACATGGGGACAAGGCGCTTTGGGGAGATACCCCAAAGCACCCTCCCCATGTTGAGGGCATGTGGCCTGGTACGGTTCAGCCTGCCAGGTTGTGTGCTCGGATAAGGGTCTGGTATGGATTTTTGGGGGGGACCCCCACGCCATTTTTTTTAAATTTTGGCACGGGGTTCCCCTTAAATTTCATACCAGACCTAAAGGGTCTGGTATGGATTTTGAGGGGGACCCTACACCATTTTTTAAAAAGGAATTTGGCGCAGGGTTCCCCTTAATATCCATACTAGACCTTAAGGGCTTGGTATGGAATTTGGGGGACCACGCAGTTTTTTTTAAATTTTGGTTCGGGTTTCCCCTTAATATTCATAACAGACCCAAAGGGCCTGGTAATGGACTGGGGGGATCCCATGCCATTTTTTTTAATGGCTTTTATCTGTATTGCCGGGACCCGATAATTCATTATAGCTGCGAGTACTTTTAAATGACCTTTTTTCCTTTAGAAATGTCATTTTGTGCAGGGACTGTTCTAAACATGGGGAAAATGTGCCACTTTACAGGCATACTATAGACACCCCCCAGGTACAAATTTAAAGGAATATTTCACTTTTATTGTTTCACTTTAAGCATTATTAAAATCAATGCTCCCAAAAAAATTGCCATTTTTAAAACTTTTTTGCATTGATACATGTCCCCTGGGGCAGGACCCAGGTTCCCAAACACTTTTTATGGCAATAACTTGCATATAAGCCTTTAAAATGAACACTTTTGATTTTTCATGTTAATGTCCCATAGACTTTAACAGTGTTCCGGCGGCTTTCGAATTTGCCCCGAACACCGCATATTGTTCGGTGTTCGCAGAACATCCGAACAACCAAAGTTTGGCTCGGGCCAAACTGTTTGTCCATTCCTAGAGAAAACTAGGAGAGAACTGAATAGGACGCCGTCTCTCCGCACCAATGTACCAGGAGTTACCAGTAGGGATGAGCTTCGTGTTCGAGTCGAGCGCATGTTCGACTCGAACATCGTGTGTTCGGCCATTCGGCAAATTACGAACGTTATGGACCGTTTGCGCCAAATTTGAGTGGTGCGTCATGGCCCATAATTCACTGTGGCATCGCAGTGCATTGCTGGCTGATGATTGGCCAAGCATGCACTATGACCCACATGCTTGGCCAATCACAGCAACGTGTGTACAGAGACCCGTAATTGGCCAAAGCCAGGAAGGCTTTGGCCAATTACGGCTCAGGGGGTTTAGTACACGCCCCACACTATATAGGGCCGCCTGCGTGACGGCCTTGTGTAGTGTGATGCGGTGGAGAGAGATAGATAGACAGAGAGACAGTGTCATTTGATTTAAGTTAGATAAAGTAGGCAGGTCGAGTCAGTTAGCTGCACTTACAGTGTATTGTGTATATATATGCATCCCAGGTTTTGTATATATATATATATATATATATATATATATATATATATATATATATATATACACATATACACTGTATTCAGTTTAGCTAGATCCGTTCCTGTTATTCTCTTCCTAATATACTGACAGGCAGGCAGGTGTTTTTACAGTATTTACAGTTAGTGTACTGTGTAACCCTGCACAGTTGCACCTACAGTATAGCTACCTGAAGACAGGTGCTTGTGTGCTTCTTCTGATCCTATTAATAGCACAGGCAGGCTCTTGAAGTATTTACCGTTAGTGTACTGTGTAACCCTGAACAGTTGCACCTACAGTATAGCTACCTGTAGCCAAGTGCTTGTGTGTTTCTTCTGATCCTATTAATAGCACAGGCAGGCTCTTGAAGTATTTCCAATTAGATTACTGTGTACCCTGCACAGTTGCACCTACAGTATAGCTACCTGAAGACAGGTGCTTGTGTGCTTCTTCTAATCCTATTAATAGCGCAGGCAGGCTCTTGAAGTATTTACAGTTAGTGTACTGTGTAACCATGCAGAGTTGCACCCTCAGTATAGCTACCTGAAGCCAAGTGCTTGTGTGCTTCTTCTGATCCTATTAATAGCATAGGCAGGCTCTTGAAGTATTTCCAGTTAGTGTACTGTGTACCCTGCACAGTTGCCCCTACAGTATAGCTACCTGAAGCCAAGTGCTTGTGTGCTTCTTCTGATCCTATTAATAGCACAGGCAGGCTCTTGAAGTATTTACAGTTAGTGTACTATGTAACCCTGCACAGTTGCACCTACAGTATAGCTACCTGAAGCCAAGTGCTTGTGTGCTTCTTCTGATCCTATTAATAGCACAGGCAGGCTCTTGAAGTATTTCCAGTTAGTGTACTGTGTACCCTGCACAGTTGCACCTACAGTATAGCTTCCTGAAGACAAGTACAGGTGTTCTCATACTAATAATACTACAGGCAGGCAGTTGATTCTGCTAGCTGCAGTATAATCAGTATATATATATACATCCCAGTTTTGTGCAGCTACATCTCACTGCAGGCCATTAGTATGTCTGGAAGGCCAACAAGGAGAGGCAGACAGTCACAAGCCAATTAAAGAGGGCAAGCAGGCTCTGTGTCTAGAGGCAACAGTGCTGATGGACATGGTGCATCCTCATCAGCACATGGCCGTGGGACTTTTTTTCGGCAGCTGGCCGTGTTGAGCCGCAACATGCAGAAGACTTGGTCGAGTGGATGAGCAAGCCGTCCTCGTCCTCCTCATCCTCTCTCACCCAGGCTCAGGGTGCTCCTATTTGCAACATATGTCTCAAGCGTATCTTGCATGGCCAAAACATCTCCCGCTTGGGCACCACATGCTTGACCAGACATATGTTGACCTGCCATGCAGTTCGTTGGCAAGCACACCTAAAAGACCCACACCAAAGAATAAAGAGGACCTCTCCTTGCTCCTCATCACCTGGGATCTTCAACCCCACTATACCTTCAGTCCTCTCTGAGACCTGCACTGAGAGGAATGAAGGTGTAGAATTAGGTGTGTCACAGCCAAGTACTTGCAGGCAATCTGCTATCGTTACACCAATGTCAGATTGTACCAGGCAAATTTCCCTGCCCCAGCTGCTGCACCACCGAAAGAAGTTCGCTCCCAGCCATCCACATGCCCAGTGGTTGAATGCTAGCTTGGCAAAATTGCTAGCACTTCAACTGCTACCTTTTCAGTTGGTAGACTCTGCCCCCTTCCGTGAGTTTGTGGAATGTGCAGTTCCTCAGTGGCAGGTTCCCAAGCGCCACTTTTTCTCATGGAAGGCGATTCCGGCTCTCTACCGGCATGTGGAAGGCAATGTCTTGGCCTCGCTGGACAGGGCAGTCAGTGGTAAGGTGCATATTACCGCTGACTCATGGTTCAGCAGGCATGGACAGGGACGTTACCTAAGTTTCACGGCACGGAAGGAGAAAAATCCTGGACTGCCGCACTCCATGCAAAAATGTCTTTATTGAAAAATTGCAATAAAATCCAAAATAGCAAACAAAACAAAAAGTGGACACAGCGGGTGTAAGTTTCACGGCGCATTGGGTGACTCTGCTGGCAGCTGGGAAGGATGCAGGACAAGGTGCAGTAGTGTTGGAGGCTGTTCCGCCACCACGCCTCCAAAATGCTACTACTGGTGATTCTGGCACACCTCTCTCCTCCACCCCCTCCTCTTCCTCCATGACCTCCTCCTGTGCTTTGTCCTCGAAACCAGCGGTGCTCCGTAGGCATTTAAGGGGCTACGCAAGTACGCAGGCCAAAAGATGCCATGCGGTGCTTGAGCTGGTGTTCTTGGGGGACAGGAGCCACACTGGGGCAGAGATTCTGTCAGCTCTGCAGGGGCAGGTTCAGAAGTGGTTGACACCACGCCGGCTTAAGCCAGGAATGATGGTTTGCGACAATGGCACCAACCTCCTCTCCACCCTCCGACAGGGACAACTGACCCATGTGCCCTGTTTGGCTCACGTCCTTAACTTGGTGGTGCAGCGGTTCTTGGGCAGGTACCCGGGCTTACAGGATGTCCTGAGGCAGGCCAGGAAAGTCTGTGTGCATTTCCGCCAGTCGTATAATGCCAGTGCTCAGCTGGCTGACCTCCAAAAGGAATTTAACCTGCCCAAGAACCGCCTAATCTGTGACATGCCCACCAGGTGGAACTCAATTTTGGCCATGCTGCAACGGCTGCACATGCAGCAGAGGGCCATCAATGAGTACCTGTGCGACTATGGCACCAGGACAGGGTCAGGGGAGCTTGTTTTTTTTCCCCACGCCAGTGGGCCATGATCAGGGATGCATGCACTGTCCTGTCACCATTTGAGGAGGCCACAAGGATGGTGAGCAGTGACAGTGCATGCATCAGTGACACTGTCCCCTTTGTCCACCTGTTGGAGCACACGCTGCGTGGAATAATGGACAGGGCACTTGAGGCAGAACAGAGGCAGGAAGAGGAGGACTTCCTTAGCTCTCAAGGCCCCCTTTATCCAGACAGTGTTCCTGCGTGCCCGCCGATCACACAGGAAGAGGAGGAGGAGGATTGTGTCAGCATGGAGGTGGAACCTGGCACTTAGCATCAGCAGCAGTTTTTAAGGGATCATTTACAGTCCCAAGAAACCCATGGACTTGTACGTGGCTGGGAGTAGGTGGCTGCGGATCATGTCGTCCTTAGTGACCCAGAGGACTCCAGACCAAATGCCTCAGCAAATCTACACTGCATGGCCTCCCTGATCCTGCAAAGCCTACGGAAGGATCCTCGTATTTGTGGTATCAAAGAGAGGGATCGTTACTGGCTGGCAACCCTCCTTGATCCACGTTACAAGAGTAAGGTTGCGGACCTTATCTTGCCATTGCAGAGGGGGGAGAGGATGAAACATCTTCGGGAGGCCTTGCAGAAAAGTCTGTGCAACGCGTTCCCAGAGACTGGGAGGTTACAAACTCCTGTTCCTGGACAACGTGTTGCTGAGGCTTCAGTCAGTCAAAGAAGGAGCGGTGGAGAAGGTGGCCGTCAGACCATCAGACAATGTTTTAGTCCGCAGCCCCTTAGTTTTAATCGGTTCCAGCAACCATCGCCAGCGTCTGTTTTACATGGTGCAGGAATACCTAGGAGCAAGATCTGGCTTGGACACCTTTCCCACCGAAAATCCTCTGGGTTACTGGGTCTTGAGGATGGATCACTAGCCAGAGCTTGCACAGTATGCAATTGAGCTACTGGCCTGTCCTGCATTCAGCTTTCTTTCGGAACGCACATTCAGTGCTGCTGGAGGCTTTGTAATCGATCACAGGGTGCGCCTGTCTACCAACTCGGTCGATCGACTGATCTTCATAAAAAATGAATCAGTCTTGGATCACCACCAGATACCAAGCACCTGATGCTGATGTAACCGAATTATTTTTTTTGAAATGTCAGATTCCTTCAAGACTCCCTATGCTGATGCTGAGTGACTATCCTGTTATGCTGAGTGACTATATTCTTCCTCCTCAATTTTTCTGCCCCTGTTTAACAGGGGAGCGTAATTACAATTGTTGATGCAATACTTTGCAGCAGGGCTCATTCCTGCACTCCAACTAGAGTATCTGTGAGGGGTTGCAGTGTTGTGGCACCAGCACCAGTGCCTTAGGGCCAATTTTTCAGTCCCTGTTTAACAGGGGTGTGTAATTACAATTTTTGATGAAATACTTTGCAGGAGGGCTAGTTCCAACCAGAGTATTTGTAAAGGGGTTGCAGTGTTGTGGCACCAGTGCCTAAGGCCCAATTTTTCTGCCCCTTTCAACAGGTGCATGTAATTACAATTCTTGATCTAATATTTCACAGCAGGGCCCGTTCCAGCGCCCACCAAGAGTAACTGTGAGGACTTACAGTGTGGTGGCACCCGCACCACCACCACCATCACCAAATTCCCAATTTTTCTGACCCTGTTCAACAGGGCCATGTAATTACAATTCTTGATCTAATATTTCACAGCAGGGCCCTGTGAGGGCTTACAGTGTTCTGGCAACACCAACACCTAAGGCCCCAACTTCTGCAGAATATATAAAGCAGGCCCCTACTTTCAAACATCCAACTTACAAACAACTCCTACTTGCAAACAGAAGGAAACAACAGGAAGTGAGATGAAATCTACCCCTAGGAAGGGAAATTCTCTCCTGTAAGAGTTAATATGGGAAAAACATTTCTCCTTTCCACTGATGCTTTATCACCAATCCTTGTTTCACTAAAAACCCCAAATTTTCAAAAAACATTTGTCATTGGGACAGAAAGTGAGGTGAAATCTTCTGAAGAGGAGCACAGACAGCAAAACAAATGTCACAGGGGTGATAACCCTTCCCTATGTTTTCCAAAAAGCTTAAAATAGATTTTTTGGCTGGAGCTAAACACTTTAAAAATGTACCAGTTCAAAATTACAGATTTTACTTAACAACAAACCTACAGTCCCTGTCTTGTTTGCACCGCCTGTATACTGCTGTTCAGAGGGCCTGGGGCCCCATGCCTTTCCTTTTTTTAATTTGGGTGCGGGGTTCCCCTTAATATCTATACAAGACCCAAAGGGCCTGGTAATGTACTGGGGGGGGTACCCATGCCGTTTGTCTCACTTATTTTCATCCATATTACCGGGACCCGACATTACATTAAAGCTGTAAGCAGTTTTAAATGACTTTTATACCTTTAAAAATGTCATTTTGTGCAGGGACTGTTCTAAGCACGGGAAACACACGCCACTTTACAGGCATACTATAGACACCCCCCAGGTACGATATTTAAAGGAATATTTCACTTTTTTTTTCACTTTAAGCATCATTAAAATCACTGCTCCCGAAAAAATTGACATTTTTAAAACTTTTTTTGCATTGATACATGTCCCCTGGGGCAGGATCCGGGTCCCCAAACCCTTTTTAGGACAATACCATGCAAATTAGCCTTTAAAATTAGCACTTTTGATTTTGAACGTTCAAGTCCCATAGACTTCAATGGAGTTCTAACGTTTGTGCGAAGTTTCGGTCCGTTCGCAGGTTCTGGTGTGAACCGAACCGGGGGGTGTTCGGCTCATTCCTAGTTACCAGCAATCGGCTGAATGTAATGCAGAGAAGAATGGTGTTAAATAAACAAAAGGAGGGAAATGAAATGGACATTCACTGTATTGTTCATTTAAGCACAAGACACTCCATTTTGTTCGCACTGTTTTGCGATTTGCAATTTGTTAGCTTTTATTAACATATTTCTATTTGTTAGTTTTTAATAACATCTCACACCACCCCTTTCTTATCTATGTATAAAATAACATGTAATAATACGTTTTGGCATTGAACAGACATTTTAAACACAATGATTGCGTCCTGTGAATCTGTTCCTGCAGCTGCAGTATTAACCTCCCTGGCGGTAATCCTGAGTGTGGCTCGGGGTGAATTTTCAGTACCAAAAGCAGTAACCCCAAGCCACACTAAGGATCGCATCGCAGGATGCAGGCAAAGTTAGTTATCTTGACCCCTGGATCCTGCGATGTCTTCCCTCTGTGTGTGCGAGGCTGTGTCCTCCGCCGGGTCTATCACAGTGCCGAGCTCCGTTCCCTGCGAGCGTTGCGACGCACGGTGCCAAATTCAAAAAGTAAAAAACACATTACACATACAGTACACTGTAATCTTACAGATTACATTACTGTATGAAATTATTTCACATCCCCTTTGTCCCTAGTGGTTTGTCCAGTGCCCTGCATGCAGTTTTATTTTATATATACTGTTCTTTCTGCCTGGAAAATGGAGATTGTCCATAGCAAACAAAAAGTGTCCCTTTACAGACCAGCTAGTTTCAGACCAGCTAGAAAACAGCCGTAATAAATTAGAACACTTGCAGAATTGTGATAATGATTCGTGGGGAAATCCGTCATCAAACACTGAAAGTAATGACAGTGACAATTCTGCAACTGAGAAAATTTCAGTGTTTTTGATTTGAATACATTATTGAATTATTTTTCTTATTATTATATTATTATTTGTTATAATTATTTATAGTTATTTATTTTATTATAATTTATGATTCCATGTTTCAAGCTTTATCATACCCGGAATGTCTACTAGACTCTTGTTTGGACAGATCTAAGTGTGTTATTCCTAAGAATTACAGGCCTACAATATAAAACGCCAAATTTCCATGCAAAACATTTTACCGCTTTGAGCATCAAAAATCTGAAATAATCATACTACCAGGGAGGTTAACTTCTGTTTTTAGAGTACCAATCAGAAATAATTCCAGAACAGTTACCATGCAAAACTGCACCTGATTCTGAGTGCACCAGTTAATAATAAATTATTAAATCCCCCCTGTAGACTTAAAGTGGTTATTAAGCCACTGTAATATAAACTTTCCTTATTCCCTCTGTATCATAAGAACATGTGTCCCTGTGCTTGTGTAATATAAAAAATCAGCCGATCTGTAATGATATAAGCTTCGCCCTGGGTGCACATCTGATTGCTTTCTTCTCTTCTCGGCTCACTGTTGCAGTGGGCGGGGCCGAGCTGTCCCGCTGACATCAGCCAGGGAGGCGGGGGAGAGAGGAGAGAGAGAGAGACGACAATCAGCTGGTCGTCGGGAACCATTTATACAGGTACAGATCGACTGAGTTTTTACATTACACAGGCACAGGGACAGATGTTCTAATGATACAGAGGAGATAAGAAGATTTATGATAGCTAAGAGAGGAGCAGGAGAGGGGGGTAGGGGGGTGGGGGGGTGGGGGCGGCCCATCTATGATCAGGGAGGGGGAGGAGGACAGAGGACAGAGGACACAGACACAGGGAGAGCTGCAGACAGGAAAGCTGCGGCTGACGGGATCACGCAAAAAGACCACGGTATCAGGGGCTCAGCAGCCATGATTATCGTGGTCTGTTTGCAGGAGGGAGGGTATAGCCAGGCAGGATCAGGCAGGTTTTTAAGGTTATACAGGGGGCCCAATGACACAGCAAAAGCACAGTGCTGTATAACATGTTTTAGTAGAACAAGATCAAGTTTTTTTTTTTTTTGGGTTAACAAACACTTTAAATATTATTATATAACATCAGTATTTTTGTGGGAAATAAAATTAATGAAAAATGAAAAATAAAATGCAACTGTAGTTCCTTAAAATGAAAATATTTATACTTTAATGAGTACAGTTGTATTGGATGTTGAGTTTAATTTAATATTTCCTTCTTTTCCTTTTATAGCTATTTTAATTTGCATTCTATATTGCGCAGATTGTTTTAAAATGAGTTAGTTGCTGCTTAAACAGCAAAATGTAACTAAATGACTGTCCTCTATTGAAAATATTATCATCAGTGCTACTTTGCATTTCTTAGGAGAACATTACAATACGTTTCCACGGCAATCTTTTCTTGGACGATCGCGGTTTCTTAGTGACAATTCACTGGGTTTCTGCAAAGTCAGCCAATACATTCACCTCGACTATTTTGTCACTCTTCGCGGCAAATGTTTGTCAACAATGAAGTTACTTCATGCAGCCATCAATTAGATGATGTAAAGAATGACTGTGTCACACCATTTGCCTTTAACACATCTCATTAAATAAACTGAATATTTAAGACACAGCTTAATTTCTGCTCCATTTTGCACAGCCTGCTATTTTATCCAAGATCCCATTATGGAAAAAATGACTGTTCTTGATAAGCAGAGCCTGTCATTGAGTGTGATGTTTTTCCTTGTAGTAATTATGTTTTTTTTTTATTTGTTTTTTTTTTTTTACATCTGAAAAATGTGGCAATTAACATTCTCCAATTTTTATTTTATTAATGAAATCTATGTTTTTAATGTTTTAACCACTTCGGCCCCGGAAGAATTTACCCCCCTTCCTGATCAGAGCAATTTTTGCAAATTTGGCACTGCGTCGTTTTAACTGACAATTGCATGGTTGTGCGACGTTGCACCCAAACAAAATTGACATTCTTTTTTTCCCACAAATAGAGCTTTCTTTTGGTGGTATTTGATCATCTCTGTGGTTTTTATTTTTTGCGCTATAAACAAAAAAAGAGCGACAATTTTGAAGAAAACACAATATTTTGTACTTTTTGCTATAATAAATATCCCCCCCTTTTTTTTTTTTTTTTAAAAAGCTATTTTTTTCTCAGTTTAGGCTGATATGTATTCTTCTATATACATTTGGTAAAAAAAAAATCGCAATATGCGTATATTGATTGCTTTGCGCAAAAGTTATAGCGTCTACAAAATAAGGGATAGATTTATAGCATTTTTATTTATTTTTTTTTTTTTTTTACTAGTAGCGATCTGCATTTTTTATTGTGACTGCGACATTATGGCGGACACATCGGACAATTTTGACACAATTTTGGGACCATTGGCATTAATACACCGATCAATTCTAAAAAAAATGCATTGATTACTATAAAAATGTCACTGGCAGTAAAGGGGTTAACACTAGGGGGCGATCTAGGGGTTAACTGTGTTCCCTGGGAGGTGATTCTAACTGAAGGGGGAGGGGACTGACTAGAGGAAGTGATGGATCGTGGTTCCTAGCTAATAGGAACACATGATCTGTCACTCACCTCAGAACAGAACAGGGAAGTGTGTGTTTACACACACTCGTCCCTGTTCTGTGTCTCCTGCTCATGATCACTCGTGGCCTGCGGTCATCGCGACCGTCGGTCATGAGCATTGGCACCCCCGCTGTGCAGCGGGCGCACACACGCGCCTGCTATTCCGACCCGCGAGCCGACGTATATCTATGAGGGCTCGCGCAGGGAAGCCAGCCTGCCGCAGTATAACTGCAGTGGCTGGTCAGGAAGCGGTTAATTAACATTTTAATTAAAGTCCTTCCATTCACAAAAATTAATATATAACAGTCAAATAATTAGGTAAAGTAACATGTTTTGTTGATTCTGTCACTGTCCCAATTAATGTTGCAGCAAAATTAATTACTGGATGTGGTCAGTTTAAATAATTATTTGCAGTGTCGACACACAGAGAAACCATTGAATTACCTGTATTTTTTATAATTACCTTATTAATTGCTTACTATATACAGTATATATTTTTTATTGGGGATGTGGATGCCAAGTGTTTGTTGAAATTACCTGATTATCTGATGAAGACTCTCTGCAGTGATTGTCTCTGCTATAATCAGGCCAGGCATAGAGGTTTTAAGAAAGGATACATTACTATTCCAAGAATTGGAGTCAGAATACCCACTATTAGTTAGTTAACCCCTTCATGCCTAAGGGTGTTGGGCAAATTGGGCTTTCATTTATTGGTAAATGATAACGAATATCTCCTGATTTTTTTTTTTATTATCAAAGGAAAACTGGCCCAAAAGAGAAAAAAAAAATCTTTAGCTGCATATTTCCTATTAACCTTTCACCGAAGAACAACCCAAAATAAATTCTCCTGTTCCTGACAATTGCAGCAATACCACATATGTGTATGTTGTTTGTTGTTTGTTTGTATCCACAGTACAGCCCAGAAACAATAGTGTGCATTTTGTTTTTTTTATTCTACCTAAAACACACTGACACTAACTGACGCTGAAATGAATTAAACAAAAAAAAAATTGTGTCCCCTAAAAAAAAAAACACTGACCCTGACCCCGACCTTTGACCCTGACCTTGGCCTTGACTTTGATATGAATAAAAATAGCTTAGTGTTGTATATATCTGGAGACTGGCTGCCACATCCCAAAATACAGAAGTGTAACAAAGGAAAGAGCCCCACCGGGGCTTTAAATGCAGTTTTCAACCAGGTAATAAGAGTATAGTGGAGTACAATCAAAAAGTTTTATTCAAACATAGTAAAATAGTGATTATAATCAATGTTATATAGCTCATGGAAAAAAGGAAAAAGAAACTGTGCTTTGGTGAGGTGTACAAAAAACAAAATTGAGCTGCAATTCCACTATGTAACATAAACACAGTAAAAATAAAATGGGAAAACAATTGGAATCGTGCTAAAAAGGACTTGTGTTCTGGCATGTAGTCACCAATCCACAATAGTCCTTATACATGTGTGAATAGACAATGTAAAGTAAAACATAAGTGATGACAAAGTATTAGTCCATCAGCTATAGATTGCTTGATAAATAATAAACTTAAGTCCATGTGCAAAAAAAAAATTACCAGTGTGATATATACAACTTCATATCAATGAAAATTCCTGCTGTGTAAAGAAAAAGTGCTTGATCCACCACCACAGGTAAACAATGTAAACCAGAGACTCATGATCCCCCACTACAGAGGATCAGTGAGAGCTGTTAAAAGTATGGTATTCCAGATGACAACTGATGGACTGGGAGCCTAATGCCCCGTACACACGGTCGGATTTTCCGATGGAAAATGTCCGATCGGAGCATGTTGTCGGAAATTCCGACCGTGTGTGGGCTCCATCGGACATTTTCCATCGGATTTTCCGACACACAAAGTTGGAGAGCAGGAGATAAAATTTTCCGACAACAAAATCCGTTTTCGGAAATTCCGATCGTGTGTACACAAATCCGACTGACAAAGTGCCACGCATGCTCAGAATAAATAAAGAGATGAAAGCTATTGGCCACTGCCCCGTTTATAGTCCCGACGTACGTGTTTTACGTCACCGCGTTCAGAACGATCGGATTTTCCGACAACTTTGTGTGACCGTGTGTATGCAAGACAAGTTTGAGCCAACATCCGTCGGAAAAAATCCTAGGATTTTGTTGTCGGAATGTCCGAACAAAGTCCGACCGTGTGTACGCCCTATTAGAATGTAGTGGAACAACAAGGACCTTGATATCGTAGTGGAGAAGTTCAAGCTGGCAGGGGCTGGGACAGCAACTCACAGTGGAGTAGATAAACCATGTAAAATTATAGGCTCCAATAGTTTAAAACCATTACCCTTTATTATAAAATAAACAAAAATGATTGCACTCACATGACGGTAGTAAAAGTAAGCACCTAATAATGTCTGGAGCGCCAGCCGGTAAGCTCACAGACAAACCCGTCCTGCTGGTAACCGCAACAGCGATGAGAGGTGACGCAAGCGCGTCGCTCCGCCCTACGCGGTGTTTCATAATAGAGTTACGTCGTCCAGGGGCACGGGCGGCGCACTGCGTCACCTCCCTTTATAGCACAACATCCTAACCAAGCCTCGCTCTGATTTCCATTGCATCAGCGGACATGCGCAGTGAATCCGAGTCCTAAGTGATGAACGGCCCACAGTGAGTGAAAGTAAAACCCATCAAACAGAGGGGACGAAGCCACCCTGACTTGAAAGGCAGACTACGGGGTCAGAGACCAGGAAACATAAAATGAATGCCCATAACGTGACAAATTAATGCCATACTTGGGCAATAAATATATTGACAGTCTGTGTCATTATATAAGAGACATAGAAAAGCAGCCACTGATAAACAACGGTGGCTGGCAACCATACCCAAAAAAATAAATAAAATATAAAATGAAAAAACAAATATATAAAATGTGAGGAGGGGAAATTGAATAAACTTCCAAATGTATATGCCCGCTCAGAACAGCAGGAACAAAACTGAAAGTGCCCAATGTGTGACTAAGATCCGGATATAGGGCAAACACCGACAGAGCCATATAAATGATACTGGCAACCGTCGTAGTCCGCACCACAGCCGAAAACGCCCTGTAAAGGCCCAGGGGGGACACGCTCATCCAGAGCAGAAGCCACCCAGTGGCCATACGTGTTATTACAAGCAACTCGTAAGTCAGATCCGTTACGGATCACAATAAGTGTAAATAATGAATTTACAAATAAAAATAAAATAAAAATGAAGGCAAAGGATTGATAATCCCCAATAGCATCAAACCACGGATGTCCAGAAATGGTAAATACATACCCATAACCGGTGCGGGCATGTGTGGACCCATTGCCAATTTGTTTAAAAATATATTAAGTGTAAATGGATGAAAATTAAAATTACAAGGGGAAAATATATACATATATATCTACATGCGCACACATAAATATAAAGTTATAAAGATAGGGGCCCAAATGAACCACAAAAATAATATTTGAATTCAATGACAGCCCCCAGTTATACCAAAAAATTATGAGTGGAACCTCAGAGCATAGGCCCTTACATAAGATATTCCTAACATAATATTCACTACAAAGTCAGATAGCGATGCCTCCACAGAAAACCAGCTGAGTTTATAAATGCTGAAAAACCAAAGGAGTTCATATTAAATGGAAAACAGAGTGGTGGAAAGTGATATACTGGCCCACATCATGCATTATTGATGAAGGCATTCACGTCTGTATCGACATTCATGCCAAATGGGGCATAGGTTTTGAGTCTGTGGATCCAGGACATCTCTTGCTTAGAGATCTCCCTCACCAACAGACTACCTCGCCAGTGTGGTCTATAATTATCGATCCCCACGTAAAGTGTGTTGGAGGGGTCCCTTTTGTGTACCTGATCGTAATGCCTAGAGACTGGGTGTTTGTCGTAGCCTCGTCTTATATTCCCTATATGTTCATTCAGACAAACACGCAATGCCCCTTTGGTCCTCCCCACGTATTGTAACCTGCAAGGGCATTGTAAAAGATAGACAACCCCTTCGGAGGTACATGTAATAAAGGGCTCAATCTCGTAGGTTCGCAAGGTACTGGTAGATGTAAACGTGGTGATCCGCCTTTCTCTGCTGGCATTCAGAGAACAGACTTGACATTTCCTGCATTTATAATAACCTGTAAGGTTCTGGAGGTAAAAGAGAGGGGGAGGTTGGGACTTTGAATGAGGTGCGCATGATGCAGCCCAATCACACTCACAGAGGTGCAAACATATGTATGTTTATTAAGGACCAATGATCAACATGGCATAAAAACGCATTGCATGCATTACACATAAAATAATCGCATATAGACAATAAATCTATGTATATACAACCATAAACTTTCCCTTGCGTCCCATTTAAAGTCCTAAGTTCGCTTTTCCCCCCATTGCTTGCATTGATTAGAGATGGAGGTGCTCATGATTGTAGCCCATCGCTCTCTTATGGCGGATTCCTACTGGGTCTGGCCGTAATTCAGCATGCTTTATATGGAACGTTCATTGCACTGACAGTTCACATACTTTGATCTTTCACCTCTTCATACATATTTTACTCCCTGTGGCCAGACTGGGTCTGTGTGACTCATTGTCGGTGGGTGGACAGATGTCCTGTTTCCCGGGACCTGCGATGCATGCTGGTGTCCTCCCTCCTACCTCCCCTCCACAGGGTTGTTTTTTTCACTCACCCTGGTGATATCCACAGCTTATATCATTTTGCTTTTTGTTACTTGTATCATCATAGATACATTTTATATATCTCCTACATTATAGAAGTCCCCTCCACTACGGGGTGTTGGTGTGTGCGGTCCGGTGTTCCTCGTCGAGGCCCCCCTCTCAGCTCCCGGGCCAGGCTCCATGGCTTACCCCTGGCTTTGTTTTGTCACACGGTCTTAGTTTTGGCTATCATGTGAGTAACCTTTTTTGGCATGGCCCATTATGCCCAAATTTCCCCCTTTTTTTGCTGATTTTGTTAGACCCATGAAACTATATTGCTTTTTATACATCTTTTATAGAATTTAGATGCATCTGGCTCCTGAAGAGTGGATTGAAGTCCATAAAACGCAGCGTCGGGCCTACCTTTGATGCATCAAACACACATTGACCAATTTTCAGATGTTTTTTACTTCACATGACTTTTATCTTGTTTGGGGGATTAAGATGCATAATTGTACCTACCCATGTCCCATAGTTGTATATACATAGATTTATTGTCTATATGCGATTAGTTTATGTCTAATGCATGCAATGCGTTTTTATGCCATGTTGATCATTGGTCCTTAATAAACATACATATGTTTGCACCTCTGTGAGTGTGATTGGGCTACATCATGCGAACCTCATTCAAAGTCCCAACCTCCCCCCCTCTTTTTCATGATATTAAGGATGGGGGCGCAAACTTTCCCTTGCGTCCCATTTAAAGTCCTAAGTTCGCTTTCCCCCCATTGCTTGTAAGGTTCTGGAGGAAGCATCTGTTTTCACGTGGAGGATCCTAAACTTATGGGGCTATTTTGCTCCCAAGGGAGGCAACTCCCCTAAAGACAATTCTAGGTCTGGCCGGTAAAACAGCACCAAGAACTTGGTCACTGCCCAACACATGCCAATGTTTCTGAATCAGTTGTTTGATGCTTCGATGTTACACTGAAAAGGTAGTGATAAAAGGTACAACATCAGAGACATCAGCCCTTCGTGGGGGTAAATCAGACAAAAGTGAGGATCTATCCATGTCCCGTGCCGTTTTAATGACCAGAGACAGAGAAGCGTGATCGTAGCCCTTCTCAATGAAACTGTTCATAAGAATGGATGCTTGCTCATTAAAAGTGTTTATATCTGAGCAATTGCGTCTAACACGCAAAAATTCGCCCTGAGGGATAGCCCTGAGCCAAGGTTCATGGTGGCAACTGTCGACAGAGATATATGAATTTCTGTCGGTCGCCTTAAAGAAGGTGGATGTTACAAAATGGTCATCAATAATCTGAATCTTGAGATCTAGGAAATGGATTGTGCTAGGACTGGCTTCGAAGTTGAGTTTATTACCTCTATTGTTATCATTAAGACTCGCCATGAAATTGCGCAACTCTGTCTCACAGCCATCCCATAGGAGGAGGACATCGTCGATGTATCTGGCCCACAGGAGCAGATTAAATGTTTTCCATTTAATATGAACTCCTTTGGTTTTTTCAGCATTTGTAAGCTCAGCTGGTTTTCTGTGGAGGCATCGCTATCTGACTTTGTAGTGAATATTATGTTAGGAATATCTTATGTAAGGGCCTACGCTCTGAGGTTCCACTCATTTGGACCTTTTAATTTTTTGGTATAACTGGGGGGTGTGGGCTGTCATTGAATTCCAATATTATTTGTGTGGTTCATTTGGGCCCCTATCTTTATAACTTTATATTTATGTGTGCGCATGTAGATATATATGTATATATTTTCTCCTTGTAATTTTAATTTTCATCCATTTACACTTAATATACTTAAACAAATTGGCAATGGGTCCACACATGCTCGCACCGGTTATGGGTATGTATTTAAAATTTCTGGACATCCGTGGTTTGATGCTATTGGGGATTATCAATCCTTTACCTTCATTTTTATTTTATTTTTATTTTTATTTTTAAATTCATTATTTACACTTATTATGATCCGTAATGGATCTGACTTACGAGTTGCTTGTAATAACACGTATGGCCACTGGGTGGCTTCTGCTCTGGATGAGGGTGTCCCCCCTGGGCCTTTACAGGGTGTTTCCGGCTGTAGTGCGGACTACGACGGTTGCCAGTATCATTTATATGGCTCTGTCGGTGTTTGCCCTATATAATCCGGATCTTAGTCACACATTGGGCACTTTCAGTTTTGTTCCTGCTGTTCTGAGCGAGCATATAAATTTGGAAGTTTATTCAATTTCCCCTCCTCACATTTTATATATTTATTATTTCATTTTTTCATTTTATTTATTTTTTTGGGTACGGTTGCCAGCCACCGTTGTTTATCAGTGGCTGCTTTTCTATGACTCTTATATAATGACACAGACTGTCAATATATTTATTGCCCAAGTATGGCGTTAATTTGTCATGTTATGGGCATTCATTTTATGTTTCCTGGTCTCTGACCCCGTAGTCTGCCTTTCAAGTCAGGGTGGCTTCGTCCCTTCTGTTTGATGGGTTTTACTTTCACTCACTGTGGGCCGTTCATCACTTAGGACTCGGATTCACTGTGCATGTCCGCTGATGCAATGGAACTCAGAGTGAGGCTTGGTTAGGATGCTGTGCTATAAAGGGAGGTGACGCAGTGCACCGCCTGTGCCCCTGGACGACGTAACTCTATTACGAAATGCCGCGTAGGGTGGAGCGACGCACTTGCTTCACCTCTCATCGCTGTTGCGGTTACCAGCAGGACGGGCTTGTCTGTGAGCTTACCGGCCGGCACTCCAGACATTATTAGGTGCTTACTTTTACTACCATCATGTGAGTGCAATCTTTTTTGTTTATTTTATAATAAAGGTTAATGGTTTTACACTATTGGAGCCTTTTATTTTACATGGTTTATCTACTCCACTGTGAGTTGCTGTCCCAGCCCCTGCCAGCTTGAACTTCTCCAATACGATATCAAGGTCCTTGTTGTTCCACTACATTCTAATGCCCCGTACACACGGTCGGATTTTCCGATGGAAAATGTCCGATCAGAGCGTGTTGTCGGAAATTCCAACCGTGTGTGGGCTCCATCGGACATTTTCCATCGGATTTTCCGACACACAAAGTTGGACAGCAGGAGATAAAATTTTCCGACAACAAAATCGCGTCAATTCCGACCGTGTGTGGCCTGTTCCGACGCACAAAGTGCCACGCATGCTCAGAAGAAATTCCGAGACGGGACAGCTCGTTCTGGTAAACTTAGCGTTCGCAATGGATACAGCACTTTCGTCACGCTGCAATGTTAAAAATGGTTTAATACAGCGCACTCTCTTCTTTATAATGTGACAAGAATTAAGTAGTTTTGCTGCTCATATTCACACACACTTCTCACAAACTTTTATTTGTGTTTTTTTAGTGGGATTCCCTGAATATATTGTTATTAGTTGTCACATCTGACAGTTTTATATTATTATTTTTTTTTTTTTTTTGGATTTTCAGCCTTTTTTTTTCTTTAATGTTTTGATTTTTTCCAAGGCTGATCTTTGTTCAATGTTATTTTTATTTTTACTCCAGAATATTTTTGGGTGTGTTTTGTGTGTCAAGTTACCCCAACACCATTGATATCTTGTATTATTTAATCTCCAGGAGATTGTTTGGTGTTGGTGTCCCTTGTTCATTTTACATTGTATATTTGAAATGTACCTGAATCCTCACAAACAAACTGTCCTTTTTGAAGTAAAACACATAGGAGAGTATAATTCAAAACAAAAATCCTTTATTAAGGGATCAGAACCAAACAAAGAAGAAGGCAACACTGGATCAACAGGAGAAATTAGCGAAGCCTGGGACCCCCACGGCAGACATCAATTCTTCAACATCAAAATTGGTGGCCTGAGGAGTCCATATGTAAGGGAGGGCAGTCTGGTCCAGAATTCGCAGAGATCTGGATAGCAGCAGATGACATCTGTGTCCCCAGGCTGTGGTACCACAAGAGGCTGCATCTTTTGGCCGACCAGACTGAACCCAGGGCAATCACTGTCTGGTCTTCCTTCCACGCTTCCTTCCGGGCTGTGGCTGTGCAGTTGGAGATGTGGCAGGATGAGGAGTAGGACCTGGAGGAGGACTGGGAGGACCTGGAGGAGGACTGGGGGGACCTGGAGGAGAGGGAGGAGGAGGAGGAGGACCTGCAGGAGGAGGAGGAGGACCATCACAAAGGTGTGTCTGAGATGTCATTTGGCCCCTCATACCTTTCTCAAGAGCCTCCAATATGAGGGCCTCACACATGACTTGTTGGCCCTCCTCCATCCTCTGCATTTTATATGCAATGAAGGCAGCAATGTTCTCCTCCATGGTGTGGGGTGCTCCCAGGACCTCTGTAGCCCTCCAAAAGAATCCTATAGCAGCCTCCTCTAGGGCACTCCTCCTACTGCCACTTTCTCTTTTCAGGGGGGGTGGAGGGACCTGCAGATCAGCCAGCCGGCTCGGCCCGGCCACCTCCTGGCTGAGACATCCCTGTGTATGAAAAAGGGACATGGTTGTAATGTTTTGCTTCATCAATCCCAATCCTAAATTAGTACTCCCAACTAACATCTAGTTAACATCATTGATTGGACAAGCAGAAATATTTCGAGGAATGGTATACCTGGCTCAATCTGGGCTCCTCCACATGTGGCCTGGAAGGCCCAGGTTGGGCGTCAGAAGCCTCAGCCGGGGGGGGAGGAAGCGTGGAAGGAAGACTGGAGAGGGATGGCCTGGGTTCAGTCTGGCCTGCCAGAAAATGCAGCCTGTCGTAGTACAACATCCTGGGGACATAGATGTCATCTGCTGCTCCGGATCTCTGTGAATCCAGGACTTTCTTGCGCTCCCTTAGATATGTGCTCCTCAGGCAACCAATTAATATCTTTAAATAGGTGATGTCTGCCGTGGGGATCACCTGCGTCACAATTTCACACAATTACACCAGTGCTGCCTTCCTCTTTGTTTGGTTTTTGAAATGGGGGTGGTTAATCTCCCACAGACAGGGCAGCTCCCGTAACATATCTATGAATACTGACATGAAGTCATTATCTTTGAGTAGCATATCCATGTTCACTGCAAGACACAACACAAGACAAAGCCTAATGTCAGACAAAACTCTCCTAATCATGTTACAATATAGGCCTCAATCTAGAAGCAGTATAGGCACAAGTTTGTCTCTTACCTTTGTTCTTACGATCGGCGCGTCCAATGCTCCTTCCTCCGCTCACAGATCGTACGTAATACGCACGTGTGTTACGCTTTATACACACTGCGCATGCGTGTAACTCCGCCCGCCCCTGACGTTCTTTCTAGTCTATTCCCCGCCCCTTTTCGTTCGGTGCAGTAGGTGAAGAGCACATGGCGGAGTTAGAACAGGTGCATGCTAATTCTAGCAACGAGGAGGAGGAGGAGGAAAGCCCGGATCCGGACACTTCCCGATCCAGAAGGAGACGTTTTAAGGCCACAAATATGTCCTTTGGGGAGATGTTGGAGATGGTCGACATCATGAAGAAGTCCGACTATGACGGAAAGTATGGGCCTTACCCCAACCCCAACATCAGAAAGGCCAAGATCATGGCGAAAGTGGTCAAAAGCCTTCACAGGAATTTCGGGGTACGAAGATCTAAAGATCAGCTCAGGAAGCGGTGGTCGGACCTGAAGTTGAGAGAGCCAGAGCAGTACCGAAAGATCCGGAGAGTGCTGCAAAAAAGTAAGTAGTTGTGCTGTGTTCCTATTCTTTCTGTCTCTATTACGTTCGTGCTGCTCCATATGCTTTTATTAATTGTAATGTTTAAAAGGGCAACTTTAATGTTCATGGGCCCATTATTCGTTCGTATCAAACATTTTTCTTTCGGCCTCTAGAACACCATTGTTTAGGCCATATGCATTTTCCCACATTTTTTTTGGGCCTACTTGGATGCCAAATATTTGTTTGTGTAGATGGGTTTGTTACTAGAATGAAATGCAAACTAGATTGTGTGTAAGTAGAGGACACTGAGCAGCTGTTTTCACATCTGGACACTGGAGCACTAGTGTGGGACACAAGAACACCATTTTTATTAGGGGGCCACACAGGTGCTCCAGTGTATACTATAGGGGGGTCTCCATCTGTGAAGCTTGTACTAAACAGGTAAAGTATTGCAGCTTGACAAAGGGCAATAAAAAAATACATCTTGGAACTCGACTAAAATAGACAATTGTACCCCACTTCCAAGCAATGTTTCCTATTTCTAGTTCTGCCATCAAATATCTGTGTGCTAATTATACCATTTTTGTTTTACATAGGGGAGAAAAGACTCGGAGGAAACCCCTCATCCGAGGAGACCAGAGACCCCCCACCTCTGGAAGAAGGGGAACTTACACCAACACAAGCTGAGCAGGAGGATGAAGAAGATGTGGTGGAGATTGGCACCACAACAGGTGAGTGTCTGCGACCACAGGCTCAGGTAAAAGAGATGGATGGTGGCAGATTTTTGAGACCTGTTTTTTTTTTCTTTATCTCTTTTTAGGTGATCATGATGTGAGGGATAGAGAACGCTTTACTTCAGAAAGTGCCCAGATCCTGATCGGGGAGATCATGGGGTGTAATGCCGAACTGCAAAACATCCAGCAAAAAATCCATGATGTTATTAAAAAAAATAATAACATCATTGATATTTTGGGGCGAATTTAAAACCCCACAAAATCGCTTTTTGTATTGTGGTTCAATCTTTTAAATTTTTTTGCAATGTTTTGAAAAGCCAAATTTGGAGGATGCACACAGTGTGCCAACATGTGCTATCTGCCATCACGGGAGATCAATGGATGCGTTTTGGGGGTGCAACCCCTTCCTCAATTATAAAGTCGCGTTGAGGAAGGGCTTGCTCTCACCCAAAACACGTCCCTTGATCCCCCCTGATGGCAGATAGCACATGTTGACATTGGGAAATTGGTGTGCATCTTCCAAATTTGGCTTTTCCAGGGGTGATTTCCCCCCATCTGAACACTATATCAAACCCAGTTCCTAAATACTGATGTCTGATATAGCCTTCAGGTTTTACCTAATGTGAACTTTGTAAGTTCAAGTTTTTTGGCTTTCTTGTTGGTTTTACACAGGCCTGTTTTATCTGAAATGGACATTTCAATTTTTGATAATGCTACTGCAAAAATTGTTATACAACAAACACATGTGATTGTGCAGGTATAAAAAAGTGGCTTACTCAAGAATGTGTGGATTATTGTCTCAACACTACAACACTTTTGGGGTGATGTAATAGCTGTTTTATGCAAAAGTGGGGGTTATTTCCTAAGGGCAAATCCTCTTTGCACTACAAGTGCAGTTTCAGTGCAGTTGCAAGTGCACTTGTAGTGAAATGTGTTTTTGCATTTAGGAAATAACAGCCAACAGTGCTTTGTATAAGGTTACCCAATCACGACATTTTCTGCACTCAAAACATTTCCGTCAGGGTCAGCTAAAACAAACACAAGCAGTAAATGTCCACAAAGATTTTCTTTTTTCTTTTTATTTTAAAAAGGCTTCACATATTGTCTGGCATATTGATAGCCCCCCTACCCGCAAAGAACTCCAGGTAGCGTAACCGGACATCACGGCACTCAGGGAGGGCAAGCCAGGACGGCCACTTTCAAGCGCCGTCAGTGTGGTTTGATGTAGGATTCCGGCCTCAGGCCCAACTGAGCCAGCATAGTTGGCCGAATGTTTCCGTAAAAAGTTATGGAGAACACAGCACGCAAGTATTATATGGTTCAGTTTATACTCTGCCATATGGATAGGTGTGAGAAATAGGCGGAACCGGCTGGCCAGGATTCCAAATGTGTTCTCCACCACTCTTCGGGCTCTGGCCAGCCGGTAATTAAAAACCCTCTGTTCCGGGGTGAGGGTCCTCATCGGGAATGGCCGCATCAGGTGGTCCCCCAGCGCAAATGCTTCATCAGCAACGAACACAAATGGGAGTCCTTCCACATTGTCCTCTGGAGCTGGCAAGTCCAAGCTGCCATTCTGGAGACGCCTGTAGAACTCTGTCTGGGCGATGACTTCACCATCAGACATCCGGCCATTCTTCCCCGCGTCCACATACAAGAAGTCGTAATTAGCCGACACCACCGCCAACATCACTATACTATTAAACCCCTTGTAATTATAATAGTATGACCCCGAGTTGGGTGGTGGGACGATGTGGACGTGTTTCCCATCAATTGCCCCTCCGCAGTTAGGAAAGTCCCACCGCTGGGCAAAGTGGGAGGCCACAGTCTGCCATTCCTGTGGCGTGGAAGGAAACTGTTGAGGAAAAAACAATAAACATTACTATTTTTACTCTGAAACATGGCAAGCAGATTAGACACAAACATTATGGGGCAACCTCCAGATAGCATTTATTAAGGGGAATTTAACAAGGCCAAAGTATAAGGTACACCTATCATATTCCCCCTCCCCCCCTCTCATGGGCCATTTTTAACATTATGGGGTGTGTGGAAATCTTGGACAGGTAACCCTCTTCACTTCATTGAGAGATGAATGCCTAAATAATGGGTCTTACTTGGAACAGCTCCTCCTTAGTTACACTATTGGCAGCCCACTGGACAGGTAAGAAGTGTCATAATACAAAGATATAAATACGCACTGTACACATTTGAGGACATTTGGACATTCTGCTATTACCTATCAAGATAATAATAGGATACAAAAACTTTAAACACTACCATTGGAAAGTATACAGGCAGGCCCTTGCACTACATGCTTTGGGTAATTCAGCCATAAATCTGACCACAAAAGAGATGGGTATAGTGTGTATGAGTTTGGCAAAGTCAGCAGATAGATGATTGAGGATAGAGAATTGGGATCAGCTGACTTAGCAGTTGGGGGAGGGAGGGTTACTAAAAATTATTTTGGGACACCACAAAAAAAAGCCTCTGGCACTCTGCCTGAATTTAAATCAAAAATAACATTACCAAACATTTTAGGGGGTGTTTGGGGTAAAGCACTACTATGGAGCTGATAAAATACATTGTTAAGTGACTACATGAGGTGAATATAGGGCAGGAGACACCATGCTGGGGAGGTTATTGAAGGGAAAATATGTATGAAGGACCTTAAATAATAATTACATAAAAATCCAGCATGCATGAGGACAAAGGGGACATTCACAGCATATTACAAGCATGGTAATTAGGGAATGAGGAAAGAAATACAATATATTATCAAACATTAAAGACAATAAAATGTGATATAAAAGGATAAAAATCTTACCTTCATATACTCCTTCTGCAGGACCTGTATGATGGCAGAACAGGTCTCTGGGATGATGATACCCAGAGCCTGGGGGGAGATGCCTGTCGAAAACTTTAAGTAGTGCAGACTTCTCCCTGTGGCCAAATACCGCAGGGTAGCAACCAGCCTCTGCTCCGGAGTGATGGCTTGCCTCATGCAGGTATCCTGCCTGCTGATATAGGGGGTCAGCGAAGCCAACAAACGGTGAAACACGGGGTCCGTCATCCTGAGAAAGTTCCTGAAATCATCAGGATTATTCTCACGGATCTCACGGAGCAAAGGCATATGACAGAACTGGTCACGCTGAAGCAACCAATTCTTGGTCCATGAACTCCTCCCCACCCTGTTCATGGACTGGACTTGTGTCAAGGTCAGGACCCCAACACCAAGCCCCCACACAGCACGAACTCTACGAGGAGTACGCATACGAAACATGGCTAGAAAACGGTCGGCTGCTCAGAACGAAGTAACAGAACGCACTGAAGAACAGCAAGGCCTGTGAAGAGCGACCTGAAAAACAGCAACGAGCAGGCAAGATCACACATAAAACTCTGATACGAACTGACTGCATGCACTGAAGAGCAGATACAAACCCACAAGCACAAACTGAACGGCAGAAAACGATCTGAAAGCCACGAGTCTGAAAAAGCGCGAATCGTCTCTCACCAAACTTTTACTAACACGAGATTAGCAAAAGGAGCCCAAAGGGTGCCGCGCTTGGTTCTGAACCGGCCTTTTCTAGTCTCGTCGTACGTGGTGTATGTGACCGCGTGGTTGGCGATCGGAAATTCCGACAACTTTGTGCGACCGTGTGTAGGCAAAACAAGTTTGAGCCAACATCCGTCGGAAAAAATCCTAGGATTTTGTTGTCGGAATGTCCGAACAAAGTCCGACCGTTTGTACGCCCTATAAGGCTCCCAGTCCATCAGTTGTCATCTGGAATACCATACTTTTAACAGCTCTCACTGATCCTCTGTAGTGGGGGATCATGAGTCTCTGGTAAGCGGCCATTGTTTACCTGTGGTGTGTGGTGTTTGGATCAAGCACTTTTTCTTTACACAGCAGGAATTTTCGTTGATATGAAGTTGTATATTTCACACTGGTGATTTATTTTTTTGCACATGGACTTAAGCTTATTATTTATCAAGCAATATAGTTGATGGACTAATACTTTGTCATCACTTATGTTTTACTTTATATTGTCTATTCACACATGTATAAGGACTATTGTGGATTGGTGACTACATGCCAGAACACAAGTCCTTTTAAGCACGATTCCAATTGTTTTCCCATTATATAGCTCATGATCTGGAAGATACGGTTGGTCTCATATGGTAGGAGGCCAAACCACAGGAGAGTTCACAGGAATATTCCCAACATTTTTTGGAATATAACATAATTCCTTCTTCAGGGAAGGTCAGAGCAAGATATCATTTTGATCTATAAATAGCATTTATATCCTGGGTGAGTCCTACCACATTAGACCCATAGTAAAGGTGGTATGTGAGAGGGTAGAAATTGTCCCACACAATAAAAAAGTCGGTAGATGAAAACCAGATGTAGGATATACAAACACTGACGCCAGTTGCTGCTCACAAGGATCGCATGAGGGGAGCCAATCATGTATGAGTAACCATGCTGTGTGCCATGGTCATGGTGAGTAGGAGACAGATAAACCTTTGACCCTGACATTGACCCAAACACTAACCTTGGCACTGACCTACATCATTACTTGTTCTAGGTATTTTTAAAATCTTTTTTTATTACTTTTTTATTATTATTATTATTATGAATTTTATTTTTACACACACACATCTCTCTCCTCCATTCACAGAGAGAGAAAAAACGGGGGCAGGCTTCACAGTGACTGATCACTGTGGTAGCCAATCAGAGGCTATCATGGTGATCAGGTGACCTGAAATTGGAAGTTCTGGGTTCCGATCATAGTACGGTGCCCGGGGTTTTCAGTGTGACCCCAGTCTCTGTGCTGGGAGTGCGTCATGCGGCGTGCTTCCAGTACAGTGGGAGCTACGCAAATATGCGGCCCCACGTAAAAAAAGCCCAGTGCAGTGGGGCTTCACATTTGTGTATGCTCGGTGCCAAAATGAGCATTTTATGCTAGTCTGGCAAGACCTTCTAGTGTCATTCCCACAGCTGTAGTCAATTTGTCCAATTATCTACGTAGTAGCTGTTCTCCCTCTTCACCTGGCTCCTTTGATCTTCCCACACATTACTTCTTTCTCCAGTGATTTCTCTCTTCTGACAGTGGGGTTGATTTTCTAAATCTGGAGAGCGCAAAATCTAGGGGCAGCTCAGCATAGAAACTAATCAGCTTCTAGCTTTTTTATCAAAGCTTAATTGAACAAACTGAAGTTAGAAGCCATGCACACCAGCACCAGATTTTGCACTCTTCAGTTTTAGCAAACCAACCCCCTAGTGACCAAAATAGGACAGTCGTAGCTTCACATTTGGGCTTTTAGTGACATAGCTAATTTGATCTCTTCCACAATTGATCTATTAGTTGTATGGGCTGTCCACAGCATGCATAAAATCTTTCTCTATCACTCCTTCAAAGCTCAAATAAGTCAAACTTTTTTCTGTCCTGCTTCCGTTGTGGCCAGCTTTCACAGCCATAATTGACAACTGAGACAACTGAGAGCATGGATGATATATCCACAATATAATACTGTATGTTTTACTGTAGGGAAAGGAAATTAGTATGCATAGAAAACAGAACGAGGAGTCCCTAGGGTTCAATATTGAGTTGGCCCACCCTTTGCAGCTATTACAGCTCCAACTCTCCCGGGAAAGCTGTCCACAAGGTTTAGGAGTGTGTCTATGGGAATGTTTGACCATTCTTCCAAAAACGCATGTTGGACGAGAAGGCCTGGCTCACAGTCTCTGCTCTAATTCATCCCAAAGGTGTTCTATCAGGTTGAGGTCAGGACTCTGTGCAGGCCAGTCAAGTTCTTCCACCCCAAACTTGCTCATCCATGTCCTTGTGGACATGGATGAGCAATGCTCATAAAATGCTGTCATGTTGGAAAAGGAAGGGGGCATCCCCAAACTGTTTCCACAAAGTTGGGGAGCATGAAATTGTCCAAAATGTCTTGGTATGCTGATTCTTTAAGAGTTCCCTACACTAGAACTAAAGGGCCAAGCCCAACCCCTGAAAAACAACCCCATACCATAATCCCCTTTCCTCCAAATGATTCATTCCCAGGCTACTGCAACCAGGAAAGCACCTAATCAAATACAATCTGTGAATGTTTAACTGTAGTTGATGATAAGGGAGACATTGGGGGTCTAAGAGTACCTGTCACTTGTCATTTGCTTGTTAGCACCCTTGTGATAACAATAAAGTTTTAAAAAAAAGAATACCATATAATAAAACAAAAAAAGATAAAAAAAATGTAAAAGCAACCCTTCACCCCCATAAAAACCCCACTGAAAATGTGCACCTGAGGTGTGGTGTGCATATGTATGTACACATTAGTTACGCCACACATGTGAGGTATTCCACGAACATCAGAGTGAGATAAATAAATCTAGGGCCATAATCTTTAACTTTAAACTGATAAGATGTAAAGGCGTTTGTCCTTTGTCTATGGAGATCTCTGGGTTCTATCATTTTTGGGGATTTCACAGGCGCACCCAATTTTAAGGCTTGACGTGTTTGGTATCTAAGCATTGAATGCAACACCTTCTCTTTTTTTTATCATTCAAAGTTTTTATTGAGGAATGAAAAAAAAGGGAAAAACACAGTGCACAATTCGCAAATCGCAACTGCATAAGTTTTATCAATACAGACTGTTAAGGCATAAAGTAAATTTCTGGTTATTTTCAGCTTATGGGATTTACATGAAGGTCGATTCAAGCGTAGTCAAACAAATTGTTATCAATATAAGCATCATCAACAAAGTGAAATAATTTAGTTTGATCACTATTATTAGATCAACAATATCCGCAGTCATGAGAAAAGAAAAAAAAACAAGAAAGGAGAATATCAATAATTATATTCTAACCTGTATGACCATCGTCATCCGCTATCACAATTATAGCTGAAATTGGTGAACAGGGTAAAGAAAGAAGAGAAAAAGAATTGGAAAAGGAGAGGTGGGGTAAGGGTAGGTACTCTAATGCCCGTACACACGGTTGGACATTGATCGGACATTCCGACAACAAAATCCTAGGATTTTTTCCGACGGATGTTGGCTTAAACTTGTCTTGCATACACACGGTCACACAAAGTTGTCGGAAAATCCGATCATTCTGAACGCGGTGACGTAAAACACGTACGTCGAGACTATAAACGGGGCAGTAGCCAATAGCTTTCATCTCTTTATTTATTCTGAGCATGCGTGGCACTTTGTGCGTCGGATTTGTGTACATACGATCGGAAATTCCGACAACGGATTTTGTTGTCAGAAAATTTTATAGCCTGCTCTCAAACTTTGTGTGTCGGAAAATCCGATGGAAAATGTCCGATGGAGCCCGCACACGGTCGGAATTTCCGACAACACGCTCCGATCGCACATTTTCCATCGGAAAATCCGACCGTGTGTATGGGGCATATGAGTTGTGTTTTGTGAAAGCCATTTAGTCACAGGAAGTAATGAGATGGACTGTTGGTATGGAATTTGTGTACATTAGCCTGAGGACACCTTCTCTTATGCCGCGTACACACGGTCGGACTTTTTAGCTACAAAAGTCTGACAGCCCGTCTGACAGACTTTCGACAGACTTTCGACGGACTTTTGGCGGACTTTCAACAGACTTTCTAACGACCGGACTTGCCTACACACGATCACACCAAAGTCCGACGGATTCGTACGTTATGACGTACACCGGACTAAAATAAGGAAGTTGATAGCCAGTAGCCAATAGCTGCCCTAGCGTGGGTTTTTGTCCGTCGAACTAGCATACAGACGAGCGGATTTCTGGGTCCGGGGGAGTTACGACGTAAAGATTTGAAGCATGTTCCAAATCTAAAGTCCGCTGAAAGTCCGGGGAAGCCCACACACGATTGGATTGTCCGCCGGACTTGGTCCGTCGGCGTCCGTCAGACTTTGTAGCTGAAAAGTCCAACCGTGTGTACGCGGCATATTTTACTAAATAAAAAATTGGATATGATATTGTGTTTGTTTGCAATACAATTCCTTGTTAGTGTATTCTTTCCAAAGAATACTGTATGTGTTTGCACAAATATTGTGCAACATAAAAAAAAATTGCAGCTACAGTACCTTCATTTCCTACTACAGGGCCCCTGCTTTCAGAAAATATTGTTTTGGAAATTAAACGTGGAACTGAACTGCATCTGAGCACCACAAACCAAAATTGTTATTTATTTCATTATTAGTATTCAAAGTAAATTCCCCCATCCATGTCTCCATGCTTTATTTTGCTGAGAAATAATTTTGATAAACACCCCCCGGCATTTCTGGAAGTAACCATCTTGAGTTAGGGTAGATGATTCATGTAGCATTTACTTCCTTGGATCCATCTGCCCTTAGCTCTGAGCTGAGAACCCTCCTGCCCTCCTGAAGACTCCTGGAATGTATGACATCATTTGCCTAAGCATGGAAACTAGTAAGTAACTGAAGACATGCAAAAAAAATAAATATGATATATTTTCCTATATATTTACCAATGCTAGCAGCAGAAGAATTAGAAATAGTCCATGTTGATTGAGAGAGTGAAGTTCCACTTTAAGGTAATTTCCAGATTTTAACATGGGTGAGAAGAATTAAATATTAAAGTGGTAGACAAGTAGTTAATAAGGTACGTCATTGGAAAAGGGGAAACCTGGGGATTGTGTTTGGCTCTTTCTCATGTTATCTATGATCAGAGCTGAGGCTTACAAGACTATAGCCAAAGGAAAAACCCCCAGGAACCAATATACAGCATTCCCCGAAGATTACAGCTTTGGAATAGTAAGACATATCTGCTTCCAACGCTCTCTTTACTTAAAGAACTATAAGTCTAATCTTATCGTATTTCTACAAAATTATTTTGTGTTCTACATGTGAAAGTCACCTCTGTGTTACTGTTTATGGCTTTATGCAACATTTCTATCACTTGCACTTAGCTGAGATGCTACAGTGAAGGCAGTAACAAGCATTTAAAGTAACTATCTGATCTACTGGCCATAAAAATCTAATGTCGCCTTTCTTTTTACTATTGCAAAAATCCGTTTGCAGCTGCTCCTAAAACACAATCCCTTTCTATAACTGTCAGAGGTTGAAAATTGCCTTCATATTTGGAAAGCAAAAGAGGCCAATATATTCCCTTTCAGTATAATTTATGGTAAAATCACCTGACTTCATAAAAATGTAAAAACAGCCATAAAAAGCAATGATTAATAAATCGAAAAAAAGGTTACCGTGCAATACACAGAGGTGTGCTTCCATAAGGCTAAATAAGAATTTGGTTTTGTCGTTTGAAAGGTAAAGGGCTGCAATAAACCAGATTTGTAATTACTATTTTGAATGGTTGTTGATTTTTAATCATAGCTGAAAATTCCTTCATAAATGCACTGACTGTGAGGTTTTTCAGTATTGTCTAGTGCTTGGTAATGTGTACACTGGATACAATTTTTGTTACTCGTCTAAGAAGTTTGTGCACAAATTTAGGGCTTCTGTCTCCCCTTATTTTGAGCTCTGTATATGGCACTTTTTGAAGTCATAGCTGTTGAAGCAACACGCACCATAAAGTTGTACTTCACTACCAGTATGTGATCATGTATGTAGGCTTACCTTGATAGAGTAGAAAACACCCCCCTAAACGTTGGTTGGTGGGTGTACACTATTCCTAGACTTCCTTAGGGCTCATTCACCTGTACAGCTATACTGCCTCCCCTCTAAAAGGCTATCCACTGTGGATCACTTTTCAGAGAGCAGTTGACAAGCAGTGAGGATATGTCACCACCTCACTGCCTGCTTTAACCCTCAAAATGCTAAACTGCTGTACTGCAGCCACATGCATTGCACATGGTTGCAGTGCAGCCCCATTCATTTGAATGGATCAGGCTCAGCGGCACTACTGCCTACTGAATACAATATGCCATTTAACTTTTACTAAGGCCGACAAGCAAAGCATCACAGACATAGCATGGGTACAACCATATGCAACTGCCTTGCTGTTTTTAGATGGGCGGTGGGGGGGGGAGTAAAACCATGCCACAACTGTTTGTTCTGCCACCCCCCCACCCAGCTGCCCATGTGAACAAGCCCTTAAAGTGTATCTGTAGCCATTTTTTTTATTTATTTTGGATAGAGCTGAGAAAGGTTCAGGGCCATCTTTAATGCAGGGCAAAAGGGGCAGCTGCCCCGGGCCCATTCATTGTTGTGAGGCCCAAAACAGCTGTCCCTTGAGCCCACACTACCAGGAAATAGTTGATAAGTAGATTCAGGAGGGCCCAAGAAAATGTTTGCCCAGGGTCCGATCAATATTAAAGACAACCCTGGAAAGGTTTTATGCCTTTTATGTTTTCATTTTAATGCACTCTTTGTCTCAGCTAGGGAGACTTGCCCTGTCTGTTTGTCATCGTTACTATTGTCACCAAGACAGAAAGCCATGGGGAATATAATATGTTATGGTTATCCCTGGAATAGAAAGTGAGGGGAACTTTCCTCATTTGGTGATAGCTGAAAAGATTTCCTTTTTGTGGAGATATTGCCTTACCCTGTAATGAGGGGCTTATGTGTTATGGCTGCAATTTTTAGTGTCATGGCTGATTGATTCTCCTATGTCCATGTATTCATTCACCTAGCTTCTCCCTATTCACTAAAGGGACAGGCAACCTCTTGTTCCAGGTCATGCAGGGTCCAATCCGTGTCTGGCCATTTGCTCTGTGTTATATATTACAAATGTGGGAGTGCAAATGTGATGAAGCCTGCATGCTGGTCATTTTGTTAATTGCTCTGCCTGCTTATGGCTGTGTCAGATATAATTACTGTACAGTTCTTATCTGCACCAGCACTGGACTATGCTTCCCAAAGATTGTGGGATATATAGTTTCTTCATGAGAAATGTTAGTTCTCAGACTACAGACAGAAATCATTCATCAACCTGTGTCACATGCCTAGGTTTTTTGGGGGGCAGTCTGTAGTGGTAGGATCTTCTGGGTCCTGGTCTATGTACAGGCTATATACAGCACAGTAACACAGTAACAATGCCACTGCTACTCTTTCAAAAGGTAATATCTGGGTTTGTGAAGGCACTTGATGCACACAGAAAAAAATATAAAAAATCGTGCTACCCTTAAAAAATATATATAGTACTGTGAAAATATATATGTGAAAACCTGCGTGATAATAATAACATACAGGTGATAATTAAATTGGTGAATTAATATACGGCGTGAACCATGAAGAATGTCCAGTGATCGATAAACATAAATCGGCAAACAATCAGTAATCAATGGACAATATAGTGTAGTGAGCACCAGTGAAAATAAAAAATACAGTCCAACAAAATAGCATAAATTGATAACAACAATAAAAAATATCCAGTGGTCAATAAATAGTAATGACAAACGATCAGTGATCAATGAACAATATAGTGTAGTGAGCACCAGTGAAAATAAAAATTAAAGTCCAACAAATTAGCATAAATCGGTGAATCGGTTCCTGTTTCCCAATAGTAAGTGAGATCCATCACCACAAATCAACGAGAATGCACCCTTACCGGAATACCATGATCCCCCATCACAGAGGATCAGGGAAGACATGTATTGTCCTAAACCCCGGCTCCATGGGACAGCAAGTAGACACCAGATGGTAGGAAATCACCCAAGGCAGCTCGAACCAACAAAGCAAAGTCTCCTCTGCTGTTACTTTCAGTGATGTCGGAGAAGACATCCTACCATCTGGTGTCTGCTTGCCGTCCCACGTAGCCGGGTCTGTTTACCCCCCCTCTCCCTTTCCCCTATCCCCTTCTCTTTTCCCCACCTTATCCCCCTCTTTTTTTCCCCTCCCCCCTTCTTCCCCCCCCTATCTTTCCCTCCCCCCCGTCCCCCCTTCTTCTCCCACCCCCCCCTCTCCTCCCTTCCTCTCCCACCCCTCTTCTTTCCTCCCTCCCCCCCTCCCCCCCCCCCCTTTTGTCCCCTCTCCTTCCTCCTTTCCTATATAATTTTTACTTCCTGCTTTACCTCCACCTCCCTATTTTCCCCCCTTCTTATTCTTCTTTATCACCCTACCTTCCCTGCCTAGACTTCCATTTATTTCACCTGGGTGAGCACCCCCCTAACTTTTCAATTTCCACATATTTATGGTTATCATTTATTTAACTAGAACTTGTCCACAATCCCCCGTGTTCGCCGTGGGGGGATTTTGTGGGTTCCTACTATCCCATTGAATCCATCTGAGTTGGTGAGCCAGTCTTCTATTCTGTTACTATTTTTGTATCGTGCTTATCACTTCTTTTTGCTGTATTTTTTCATTTTTGTCTAAATTAAAGTTTATTAATTATTTTTAGACCTATCCCTCCTGAAGAAGCGTTTTTAACCGCGAAACTGGTTGAGGAAACAATCTTAGATACCCCTCTCTACAAGAAACTTTACGGATCCATCCGTTAACATTTGTGTTTAGTGCGGTGTATTTAATTTGTTTTAGTATTGTATGTATGTACTATTTTGTAAATGTGTTTTGTAATTATTAAAGCTTATACTTTTTTTATATATTTCCTCTCAATTGTGTGTTACTAATAAGTGCCGAGATAGTCCCAACCTCCAACTCGTAGGTGTGTACGCGCGGATAGGCAAGTGGCAGCAACTGCCTCCACGCCTCCACTCCTATATTTCTTTAAGTCTGTCTAACCGAGATGATGGCACTGATCTTTGAATTGTATTATTATTGATTTAATTGAGGCTATACTCATTCTTCATGACACTGGATATTCTTCATGGTTCACGCCGTATATTAATTCACCAATTTAACTTATCACCTGTATGTTATTATTATCACGCAGGTTTTCACATATATATTTTCACAGTACTATATATATTTTTTAAGGGTAACGCGATTTTTTATATTTCTTCCTATTTGTATGTGTATTGATGTGTACATATTAATTGCTGCTCCCTACATGTGGGTCGGGTATCAGTCATCCTGCTACCACTTTTTCAATTTAGTTTAATTCAGTTTGGTTCTTATAGCGTGTTTTTTTACACTATTTTCCATACTTGATGCACACAAAAGGGGTTCCACTGCCTTTTTTTTGGTGCACCAAGGAACTAAGTCTATTGAAGATATAGAAAACAAAGGTAGGCTTGGTGCATGGAAGCTTAGAATTCTTGTAGACTCTCATAAATAAACAAAAAATCCAAGATGGATACAAAAGTCCAAAGTACACTTGTGGATGTTTAGTCCCAAGAGTTAAAAGTCAGCTTTGTAGTGATAAACAAAAGAGAAAAAGGGAAGCGCCATCTAAGTGTAGAAATAGTACATTCAATTTATTGCAAGTGGCAGCTCACCTGTCAAATAAACACCGCCGGATGACCCTGTCTTGCAAGTCCCACGGCTCTGGGATTCCCTTTAGTTTCTCCAGCCCTGTGTATGCAGTGGGTAGTTGCAACGAAAATTTCCATCCAGGGCCTATTTTTATGCAATAAATTAAATTTCCTATTACTACACTTAAATGGCGCTTCCCTTTTTCTCTTTTGTTCCATAGCCTTTGCAGTTTAGCCTTGACAGTTCCCTACTCCATCCAAAACAAAAGTTAGAATTTTTATTTAATATACAGTATATCTTATTTCTGATTGTCTTTACTACTTAAGAAGGGTTCATGACCACATGGTCACAGGTAGGCTTTGTTTCTCTTTATAGGACCCAAACATCAAGGTTGATTTACTAAACACAAATAGGCTGTTCACTTTGCAAAGGAAACTGCACAGTGAATGGTAATTATCCCTAGTGGAATTATCCCCAGCTCAGTAAATGTGGTAAAAATTCTTCACTTTGCAAAGGATATCCAATCATGTACAAGGGAAATAGAAAAAGAATGCATTTTTGCTTGAACGTGGTTGAATAGTAGAAATCAGCTGTGCTTCACTTTATTCACTAAGCTTTTGTGAAAAATCCCCATGCAAAGTGCATCTTCCCTTGCAAAGTAAACAGTCTTTTTTCTTTAGTAAATCAACCCCACCGTGTTTTTTCTCTAAGTAGTGTGTTAAAAAATAAAAAGCATTTGCAGGCAAGCAACCTGTTATAGAATTGCATGTGCAGTTCTCCTTTATTAAACAACAGCATCATAAGAGATCATGAATGAACAATTATCAGAGTTTCAGAAATGTATGTCACAGTGTAGAACAGACAATGGGGGTTATTTACAAAAGGCAAATCCACTTTTCACTACAAGTGCACTTGGAAGTGCAGTCACTGTAGATCTGAGGGGAAGATCTGAAATGAGGGGAAGCTCTGCTGATTTTATCATCCAATTATACGCAAGCTAAATGCTGTTTTTTATTTTCCTTGCATGTCCCCCTCAGATCTACAGGGACTGCACTTCCAAGTGTACTTTCAGTACACTTTCAAGTGCACTTGCTCAAGTGCACTTGCAGTGCACTTATAGTGCAAAGTGGATTTCCCTTTCGCAAATAACCCCCTATGCTTAGCTGAACAATTTTCATGGCTTTACTGATCTGTAATTTAATGCTATTCCATGTGAAGATACAGAAGACAGGCCGTACCACCAAAATGTAACTCTTCCCATATCTGCTTGTGCTGGATTGCTTTTCATCTTTATAGCCCAATTTTAGCTACTGCCTTTCTACCACTGTCACCTGGAACATTGCCCGGATTCACAGACATTTGTGGTTGTAAAGGATATTGGATAAGCTTTGAATATACACTGTAGGTTTCCCTTTCTAGTAGGAAGATCTTTCAACGTACCTTTGATTCACAGCAATTTGCAGATATGTTTGAAATGGTGCCAGTGCCTCGCCAACTGCCACAATAAATTACTTATGGGAATTGGGAGCACAAACTGTTGAACTTCATATTCCCATGCAGCAAATTTCAAATTTGTAATTATGTGCATAGAACAACTAGGCCAACTGTATACAGATAGACATGCAAATTGTATGTTTACTTAATTTGTAAATTTGAACAAGGGGGAAGTATTTCAACAACAGCAGTGGAAATACTAAATCATTGTTGAATAGGACACTTTGGGGGTTATTTACGAAAGGCAAATCCACTTTGCACTATAAGTGCAAACTACAAGTGCAAAGTGCACTTGAAATTGCACTGAAAGTGCACTTGGAAGCAGTGGCGTAGCGTGGGTTGTCAGCACCCGGGGCAAGGCAAGTAATTTGCCCCCCCCCCCTAACCTGCGGACTTTTAGCTATCCCTGAGTCCCTTTAAATACAATAGTACTGACCTACCTGATTCCTATACTGACCACTACACTACATTGTCCACTACACTGACCACTATACTATACTGACCACTATACTATACTGTCCACTATATTACACTTACCACTACACTGACCACTACACTGTCCACTATACTGACCACCATACTACACTGTCCACTATACTGACCACTATACTACACTACACTGTCCACTATACTACACTATACTGACCACCATACTACACTGTCCACTATACTACACTACACTATACTGACCACCATACTACACTGACCACTATACTACATTGTCCGCTATACTACACTATACTGACCACCATACTACACTGACCACCATACTACACTGTCCACTATACTACACTGACCACCATACTACACTGACCACCATACTACACTGACCACCATACTACACTGACCACCATACTACACTGTCCACCATACTATACTGTCCACTATACCAGTGTTTCTCAACTCCAGTCCTCAAGGCGCCCCAACAGGTCATGTTTTCAGGCTTACCATTATTTTGCACAGGTGATTTAATCAGTATCACTGCCTTAGTAATTACCACAGCCATTTCATCTGAGGGAAATCCTGAAAACATGACCTGTTGGTGCGCCTTGAGGACTGGAGTTAAGAAACACTGCACTATACTATACTGACCACCATACTACACTGTCCACTATACTACACTATACTGACCACCATACTACACTGTCCACTATACTACACTATACTGACCACCATACTACACTGACCACCATACTACACTGACCACCATACTATACTGTCCACTACACTAACCACTACACTACACTACACTGACCACCATACTACACTGTCCACTATACTACACTGACCACCATACTACACTATACTGTCCACTATACTACACTGTCCACTACACTGTACTGTCCACTACACTAACCACTACACTGTCCACTATACTACACTGTCCACTACACTAACTACTACACTATACTGACCACCATACTACACTGTCCACTATACTACACTGACCATCATACTACACTATACTGTCCACTATACTAAACTATACTGTCCACTATACTACACTGTCCACTATACTACACTGTCCACTATACTACACTGACCATCATACTACACTATACTGTCCACTATACTAAACTATACTGTCCACTATACTACACTGTCCACTATACTACACTGTCCACTATACTACACTATACTGACCACCATACTACACTGTCCACTATACTACACTGACCACTATACTACACTATACTGTCCACTATACTAAACTATACTGTCCACTATACTGTCCACTACACTAACCACTACACTACACTGACCACCATACTACACTGTCCACTATACTACACTGTCCACTATACTACACTGTCCACTATACTATACTGTCCACTACACTACACTACACTGACCACTACACTACACTGACCATCATACTACACTGACCACCATACTAAACTACACTCCACTGACCACTATACTAACCAGTATACTATACTACACTAACCACTATACTACACTACACTGTCCACTACACTAACCACCATACTAACCACTATACTACACTACACTGACCTCCATACTAAACTACACTATACTGACCACTATGCTAACCACTATACTATTACTACACTAACCTCCATACTATACTACACTACACTGTCCTGCCTACAGTCTCTCTCTCGCCCCCCCCCCCCCGGCCAGTAACAAGACTCTCACTCACCTTCTTATCCTGGCTGCATCAATCCGGAGGAGGAGAAGACAGCGGCGGCTCACATTCTTCTCTCCCCTGCGCTCTGCTTGCTGCCATGTTCAGTGTCCAGCGCCCTGTGATTGGGCGTATGGGGGGTCATGTGCGGAGGCGGGACTTCAGGAGCGATCGAGGACAGGCCAGCCCTACACCTCACATGACCCCCATACACCCAATCACAGGGCGCCGGACACTTAACATGGCGGCCGGAGCCCGGGGACACAGAATTAGAAATTAGGAGGAGGCAGCCAGTGACACATACTGGCGCCCCCCTAAATATCGCGCCCGGGGCCACGGCACCCCCTGCACCCCCCACGCTACGCCACTGCTTGGAAGTGCAGTCACTGTAAATCTGAGGGGTACATCTGAAATTAGTGGAAGCTCTGCTGGTTTTAATATCCAATCATGTGCAAGCTAAAATGCTGTTTTTTATTTTTCTTGCATGTCCCCCTTGGTTCTACAGTGACTGCACTTCCAAGTGCACTTTCAGTGCAATTTCAAGTGCACTTTGCACTTGTAGTTTGCACTTGTAGTGCACAGTGGATTTGCCTTTAGTAAATTAACCCTTTTGTCTAAAACACTGATCATGCTGTGCTATACTTGGGATCCAAAAATGCCAGTATCTGGGTAAATCTGATAGTTCTTTGCTTGGGAGGTCCTGCACTTGACACATCCTAAAGTCTAGGCATGCTTTACTTATCACTAGAGAAACTGGGGCAGGTCAATGAATGCCCTGATCATGGACCTGACCTTTCTTGGTCCAGTGTTCAGCACCTTGATAATAGGTTGAGTTCCCATTTGTTGCCAGCACCATATGGTCAACAAAGGTAATATAAGTGACCAGCTTGGGTACATCCTTCCACAAGGTGCAAGAGATGCAAATACCGGTACATACACTGAGGAAAATTATCAACGCAACACTTTTGTGTTTGCCCCTATTTATCATGAGCTGAACTTAAAGATCTATGACTTTTTCTATGTACACAAAAGGCCTATTTCTCTTAAATATTGTTCACAAATCTGTCCAAATCTGTGTTAGTGAGCACTTCTCCTTTGCTGAGATAATCCATCCACCTCACAGGTGTGGCATATGAAGATGCTGATTACACAGCATGATTATTGCACTAATGGCCCGTACACACAATCCGAATATCGGACGAAAACAGTCGTCTGAGGAAGAATCGTAGGATTTTCGGATCGTGTGTACGCTACTTTTGACAGCCGATCACGACAGTTCATCCGATATTAATCGAGCGGACATGCACGAAAATTTTCCTTGTACGATTCCAGATCGTACGATTTTTGTTTAGTCAGTATAGTTGTCGTCCGACAATACAATGCAAATATATTACAACACATGACATCACTTTTCATCTTTTTTTCTGTTGTATGAGAATTTTCATAACTTTATCTACCTATTCAATTTCTACTTGCGACTATTAAGAGAAAACGGTCGTACGATCTATCGTACAATATTTGGATCGTGTGTACGGGCCGTTAGGCTGGCCCCAATAAAAGGCCACACTAAAATGTGCAGTTTTATCACACAGCACAGTTCCACAGATGTCGCAAGTTTTAAGGGAGCGTGCAATTGGCATGCTGACTGCAGGAATGTCTACCAGAGCTATTACCCTTGAATTGAATGTTAATTTCTCTACCATAAGTCATCTCCAAAGGCATTTCAGAGACTTTGGCAGTACATCAGTGGCGGCTGATGCTCAAAATTTTTGGGGGGGCGCAAACAAACTGAAAAAAAAACATCAATTGCCACCACTGTGCCATCAAATGCAGCTACTGTGCCCATCAAGCGCAGCCACTGTGCCCGTCAAACGCAGCCACTGTGCCCATCAAACGCAGCCACTGTGCCATCAAACGCTGCCACTGTACCATCAAACGCTGCCACTGTACCATCAAACGCAGCCACTGCGCCCATCAAATGCTGCCACTATGCTATAAAATGCAGCCTCTGTGCCATCAAACGCAGCTACTGTGCCCCATCAAATGCCGCCAGTGTGCCCATCAATTGCCGCTACTGTGCCCCATCAAATGCTGCCAGTGTGCCCATCAATTGCCACTACTGTGCCCCATCAAATGCTGCCAGTGTGCATCACCCGGCACTTACCTGTCTCGCAGCGGGTCAGCGGTGATGTCCTGCATGCTCCTCGATGTCTTCTTCCTTCCTCTCTATGAGGTTTCCAATCACAGAGCCTGACGTTTCAGCCAATCAGGTGACAGGTAACAGACCCGAGCACCTGATTGGCTGAGAGGCGGTTCAGTGTTAGCAAAGCAAATTCCTTCGCTTTGCTAACACACAGCTGAGTGAACAGCGTTGTTCACCTTTTTGGGCAGATGGCAGACAGCGCGTATGGCGTCATGTGGGTGAGCAGTTTGCTGATGTCAACATTGTGGATCAAGTGCTCCATGGTGGAGGTGGGGTTATGGTATGGGTAGGCGTATGCTATTGACAGTGCTGAAGCCCGCTGTCAGCTAACATCACAAAGCCTGTCCAGGTTGAGGAAAGATCGCGACCATATCCACCCACATGCTTGGACCGACACAGGACCGCCACAGCCCAGCACTCCAGTGAGCACAGAGGGACAGAGCAGACAGCGGTGACTGACAATCACCAGCTCTCTGCTTTAGGAAGCACTAAGAACCGAGCACTCACTTGGACTGATGCTGCATCCACCTAGGTAAGCATGAGTCTGAAAAAAAAAAATTCTCCCCATACTTCTATTTTAATAATATCTTAGAAGGGATTAACGCCTCACTTTTTGCATAACTTTTTTTTTTTTTTTTGCAGGGAACTTAGTATAATAATAAGTAATATAGTAATATTTAAAGTGAACCTAACAATAAAGCAAAGGTACTAAACAGGCTACAGCACTACATTACAAACAGTTAATAGTATTGCCAAAAATCTTCAGGTTTCTTCTTTAGCACCACTGGGGTTCTAAACTTCTCTTTTTCTATAATCCCATAAAACGTAAGGTCTTTGCTCAAGTTCCTGTAAATCCATCTGGTGTTTCTTGCAATTTGTGCTGGCTGGGCAGTAGTTCCATCTAACTCCTCACATACTGTGAATATGCATAGAGAAAAGTCCCAAACATGGCACGCCTAACAAAGCCATTAGTAAACAGGCAAAAGAAGCCTCATCCAGCTTCATCCAAAGTCATGTCCCAATGCGTTTCACCCCACCAACGGGGCTTAATCTTTTCTGATAGTGTTCAAAATAAGCTCTCATTATTCATCTCCTGCAACTTTCTATTGACTGTTGTCACTACCCATAATAGTCCTGAGCCAATAGGAAGCTGCAGTAGGGCGTAGACCAGATGGTCACTTTAAGGAAATATTAAAATTTGCATATTAACATTTCTTTGGGATTTTTTGGGGGGATTTTTCTTTGGGAAGTTATTATTTAAAGGGCAACAGCATGTGCAGTACAAAAGTTAAAGGAAAAAAAGATCTAAATGTTGTATCTTAGCAGGGCATTTGTACCTTGTTTTGTAGTGCATCTCAGTAGACCTATGCAGCTTTTTGGGGTTTAAATAGCACCTATTCACCAGATAGGACAAATTCAAAAAGCTTATACTCATACCTGCTTGAAAAGCATGTAGTTCAGATTGTAAGCCATGATTGTAAGCCATGGTACTAAGAGCATCTCTTTAACATCTGCCCATCTCTGTGATTTAATTTATTTATGTTGCTTATGTTTTTTGTTAAAGTGGTAGTAAAGGCTTTTTTTAAATTTATACCTACTGCTGAGCCTATTATAAGGCTTACCTGTAGGTAAAGATCTCCTAAACATGCACCATTTACTAGGAGATATTTACTTTAGCAGCGCAGGTGATATCACCAGGGGATGCGCACTGTGCTCTCAATGGAGGGCGTGCCAGTCAAACAGTGGCAAACAGGTAAACCTTTCATAATGTGCTAGTATGCATCGCATACTAGCACATTATGACATTAATTTACAGGTATTTTGTGGTTTACTACCACTTTAAGTCTTTTTTGCCTGCTGCCTTATTCTTTAAGCCAGTAACCGTGAACCGATCAGCATCCCATTTCTTTAGTCATCCCATTTCTAATGCCAGTAAATAATTTGTTTTATGAATGGTGTTTGTTGTGTGAGGCTGATTTACCATAGTGTCAGTAAATGAGCAGTTTTCTCTGATTTTACTGCCAGCTTGTATATAACCATAAAACTGATGCAAGCTGCTGTTAAAAAAAATGTACTGGTGTGCACTTTATTCTGTGTGCCGTCAGTTTAATTGCAGAGCAGGTGTAGATAGAGAGAGTGGCTTTGTAAAATCCACATTTACAGTCATAGCTTAGCATCACTTAGCATCATTTGCACGTGATTTTATCGAATAAAGTGCACAGCATGGAAATACCATTGGATTAAGCCAGTGCTTAGAAACATATTATATCATGCTTGCAGGCAATAAAAGACAGACAAGGGATATGAAATAACAGTAAGTTGAACTGCAAAAGAACTTAAGTGAACTATAAATGTAAAGTTACTGTACACGGTAAAATAAGCATTAGTACAGTTCACCAATGTGTATGGAAAAGTATTGGGGTTGATCTATTAAAGGCAAATAGGCTGTTTACTTTGAAAGAAAATTTCCCTTAGTTAGTGAATTTGGTGAAAATTCAGTTTGCAAAGAATTCGTATTCACGAGCAAGAAAAAACAAAACAAAACAAAAAACAGTACTTTTGCTTGCTCATGATTGTGAAAGTCAGCAGAACTTCACCTCCTTAAAGTGGTTGTTAACCCACTGTACTAAAATAGTGTTATCCCCTCTGTATCATAATAACATTTGTCCCTGTGTCTGTGTAGTGTAAAAAAAATTGCCGATCTGCACCTGTATAAGCTGCGCTCTGGGCGCTCAGCTGACATGTCAGCTCCCATGTTTCTCCAGCTTAGAGCTGCAGTGGGCGGGGCCAAGCCATCCTGCTAATGTCAGCCGGAGGAGGAGGGGGAGAGAGGAGAGAGAGCGCGCCAACAATCAGCTGGGCGCCGGGAGCCATTTATATAGGTACAGATCGGCTGAGTTTTTGCATCACACAGGCACGGGGACAGATGTTCTACAGAGAGGATAAGAAGATTTATGATCAGATACGAGAGAAGCAGGAGCAGGAGGGGCGGGCGCAGGTACGAGCAGAGGAAGGGGGGAGGAAGACAGGATACAGACACAGAAGAGCTGCAGATATCAGGCTGCGGCTGACAGAGTGACGCAAACAGACCACGGTATCAGTGGCTCAGCAGCCATGATTATCAGGGTATGTTTGCAGGGGGGGAGGGTATAGCCAGGCAGGATCAGCCAGGTTTTACAGGAGGCCAAATGACACAGCACAAGCACTGTGCTGTATAACATGCTTTAAGGGAACAGAATCAGTTTTGTTTTTGAGTTAACAAACACTTTAACTACTTGCCTACAGGGCACTTTTACCCCCTTCCTGCCCTGCACTGTCACACTTTGAATGACAATTGCGCGGTCATGCAACACTGTACCCAAACAAAGTTTTTATCTTTTTATCACACAAATAGAGATTTTTTGGTGGTATTTAATCCCCACTGGGTTTTTTATTTTTTTCTAGACAAATGAAAAAAAAAAAAAGAAAAAATATATATTTTTGTGCTATAAAATTTTGCAAACATGTAATTTTTCTCTTTCACTGATGTGTGCTGATGAGGCTGCACTGATGGGCACCAACGAGGCAACTCTGATGGGCATTGATAAGTGGCACTGATGAGGCGGCACTGGTAGGCACTGATGATGAGGCACTAGTGAGGCTGCACTGATAGGTGGCACTGATGGGCTTTGATAGGTAATACTGAAGGGCACTGATAGGTGGCACTGATGGACACTGATAGGTGGGACTGATGATCACTGATAGGTGGCACTGATGGGCACTGATAGGCAGCACTGATGGGCACTGGTGGGCACTGTTGTGACTGCACTCATAATCAGGACACTGATAATCACACTGACAGCGTGAGGAGAAAAAAGCAGATAACCTTAAAAAAGGGCCAAAATACATCCCTGGGAATTATAGACCAGTTCGCCTAACATCAATAGTATGCAAGCTCTTGGAGGGGATGATAAGGGACTAAATACAAGATTTTAGCAATGAGAACGGTATCATTAGCAGTAATCAGCATGGATTCATGAAGAATCGTTCTTGCCAAACCAATCTATTAACCTTCTATGAGGAGGTGAGTTGCTATCTAGATTAAGGAAGGCCCGTAGACGTGGTGTGTTTGGATTTTGCAAAAGCATTTACACCCCATAAACGTTTACTGTACAAAATAAGGTCCGTTGGCATGGACCATAGGGTGAGTACATAGATTGAAAACTGCCTACAAGGGCGAGTTCAGAGGGTGGTGATAAGTGGGGAGTACTCAGAATGGTCAGAGGTGGAAAGTGGGGTCCCCCAGGGTTCTGTGCTGGGACCAATCCCATTTAATTTGTTCATATACGACCTGGAGGATGGGGTAAACAGTTCAATCTCTGTATTTGCAGACGATACTAAGCTAAGCAGGGCAATACCTTCTCTGCAGGATGTGGAAACCTTGCAAGAAGATCTGAACAAATTAATGGGGTGGGCAACTACATGGCAAATGAGGTTTAATGTAGAAAAATGTAAAATAAAGCATTTGGGTGCAATCTGGGGGAATTAAGGATGGAAAAGGACCTGGGGGTCCTAGTAGATGATGGTATGCAATGCCAAGCTGCTGCTAACAAAGCAAACAGAATATCAGCATGCATTAAAAAGGGATTAACTCAAGAAATAAAGTGATAATTCTTCCACTCTACAAGACTCTAGTCCGGCCTCACCCGAAGTATTCTGTCCAGTTCTGGCTACCAGTCGTCAGGAAGAATGTACTGGAAATGGAGCAAAAATACTATTAGTGAAACACCTGAACGACCACAACACACAGGGACATACAATGTAATACTGACATATGTATATATATATATATATATATATATATATATATATATATATATATACATATCACACACATAGGTTGGACTTAATGGACTTGTGTCTTTTTTCAACCTAACCTACTATGTAACTATGTAACCGGCTTGTGTTGACATCCGTGATCAGCTATCATTGAACACAGCTGATCCCGTGGTAAAGGGCCACTGATCTGTGATTAGCTGAGTCCTTCAGACTCGATGATCACAGAGCGTGCCACACACGCGCCGTCTATTTACGTCCTCCCAGCAAAGTAAGCACACGCTGTAGCCGTTATTCGGCTATAGCATGGGTGCTAGCAGGTTAACTAGCCAAGAGAAAATTCCATAAAGTGAATAATTGTGGGCCTTTATTGAATCAATCCCATTGCATCCAGCTGCTGACCGCATACTTGTACTGTAATGTTTCACATGCATTATGAAGCAACTTGGTCGATAACTGAGCTCTGTATGGGTATATGTAGTCTTATGCTCTAAACCAGTGGTCTTCAAACTGTGGCACGTGGGCCATATGTGGCCCTTCACTAGCCTTTATCTCGCTCTTTGGGCACTTTTCCTCATACTGATACAAGGCACTAGTCAACAGGCACCAATAGTGGGACATAATTCCTGCCACTGACACGATTGATGGGGCATTATACCTCCCATGTATGCCAATGATGGGGCACTATTTCTCCCACTGATACCAACAATGGGGCACAATCCTCCCACTTATACCAATGATGGGGCATTATTCCTCCCACTGACATCAACGGTGGGGCACCATTCCTCCCACTGTTACCAATAATGGGGCACTATTCCTTTACCTGATACCCATGATGGGGCACTATTTCGCCAGCTGATACCAGTGATGGAGTACTAGTTCTCTTTCTACTGACCACAGGCGCCATGTATTTTATTTACTTGCACTGGCCACAAGCCTGAGGCATTGTTTATTCCCACTGAATCTGGGACATTTTCTACCCCCACTGACCACAATTTAGCCCACCCAAAATTTAAAAGACAGTAAACTGGTCCTTTGTTTAAAAAGTTTGGAAACCCCTCCTCTATACTATGCTCCATCTAAAGCTACAGACAATGACTACCGGCAGTGTCATTCAACTGCATTACTGAAAAGGATGTCAGGAAAGCAAAAAGTGTTTTTTCACATTAGATCTGTTGGTTTTTACATATTGAGTTGCACATTTAGCATGGATACTTTTGACACCCAAAATTTATAGAATAGTATAGTTTTGCCTAGAGTGTGAAAGGAATGTTGAGTTTTTAGTTGCTATCTGGGGCTCCAATAAATAGATCTCGCTTCACTTACTGTCAACTTAACAGCAATTTCACCAGATAAGATGTAAAGGAAAATCCACATAAGGGAAAGAGAAAGAAAATAAACTAAAAGAAGTTAAAACCTTCCCCTTCTCTAAACAAAAAAAAAAAAACAAAACAAAACAAAAAAAATTTTTTCATTTTAATCTATGTTGCAGCTGTAGATGTTTTCTCATTTTCTGCCGGATGAAACTATTGTTCTCTAACGGTGTTCCAGACAACAGTAAAAACAGACTACTCCAAATCCTTCCCCACTAAGTGGGGACAGGAGGTTTACTATCAGGTTATGCTTCATGGTTAATAATTTATATAAAGGGCTTGGTAAAAGGGTGAGCTTAATGTGGAACTTTGCTCAAAACAGCTTGAAAATAATGTTCTTTAACAAGGACCATACATTCCACATTAAAAACTATGCTACCAAAATGAGTGTGTGCTGTTTCTTCTTGCTGGAGGATGCCATTTTTGCTGAAGCCCAGGGTCTCCAAGCAGCAGTAAATCTTTAAGCTGTCAGCAGATCTGCCCCTACAAATTTGGCACAGTTACTAAAAATAGAGAGCAACTGAGCATGTGCAGAGAAGGGTTAGACTGTGTATTACTGAATTTTAATCAGTATAGACACTTGCTTTTAATGTTTTTCATAGCTATACCTGCAAGAGGAGCCAACCTGAAGTGATCTATCAGGACTTAATTTTGACTTAAGTTCCACTTTAAGGGTCCGGGTTAGGCTGCGATAGTAATGCCCTGTACACACGACCGGTTTTCCCGTCGGAATAAACTCTGAAGGTTTTTCCCACGGAGTTCCGATGGAATTCCGCTCAAGCTGTCTTGCATACACACGGTCACACCAAATTCAGACTGTCCGGAACGCGGTGACGTACAACACGTAGGACGGGACTAGAAAACAGAAGTTCAATAGCCAGTAGCCAATAGCTTCCGTCTCGTACTTGCTTCAGAGCATGCTTCGTTTTTGGTACGTCGGAACAGCATACAGACAAACGTTTTTTCCGATAGGAATTGGTTCTGTCGGAAAAATTAGAACATGTTTCATTTCTAGGTCCATCAGAATTTTCGACGTAAAAAGTCCGATGGGGCATACACACGATCGGAATATCCGATGAAAAACTTCCGTCTGACCTTTTCTGTCGGACATTCCGCTCGTGTGTACAGGGCATAATAGGATAGAGGTCAGGGAATTGTTAGAGCACACTTCTATTTTCATTTCTTTTAGAAAAATATCTTCATGCAGTATAGGTTGTATATATAGTGTACTTTGCAATATAGCATAACCTAGCACTGCTTTACTTTTATCTGTTGGCTGCTTTTTAACTCCATCTTTTCATGTTTGTGCTTTTCAGATCTTCCTCTATATCATTTATCCATCTAAATATTCCCTGTGTTCTTTGCCTCTGAGCTCTTGCAAAAAGATTTTCTTTGTTGTTCTACGTTCATCCATTCTTACCACAAGCCCCATCCAGCTTAATCTCTTCACCTTAACCATTTCAATACCGGTCATTTTTTACCTCTTACTGTCCAGGCCAATATTCAGCTTTCAGCGTTGTCACACTTTGAATGACAATTGCGCGGTCATGCAACACTGTACTCATATGAAATTTTTTTATCATTTTTTAGCACAGAAATAGAGCTTTCTTTCCATGGTATTGAATCACAGCTACGGTTTCTTTGTTTCTGTTATAACATTTTGCAAAGAAATAATCTTTCTTGATAAATTTAGGCCACAATTTATACTGCTACATTTCTTTGGTGATAATAACCCAAATCAGTGTATATTATTTAGTCTGTAGGAAAGTTATAAAGACCACAAACTATGGTATATATAACTGAAAATCAACCAATCCTGATGTACCAATGGCCTATCTCATTTCTTGAGACCCGAAAATGCCAGGAGAGTACAAATATCCCCCAAATGATGTCCCCTTTTTGGAAAGTAGACAGTCCAAGGTATTACGTAGGAAGCATGGTGAGTTTTTTGAAGTTGTAATTCTTTGTCACATTTTTTGGGGAAAATTAAGAAATAAAAAAAATGTTTACATAATGTCACCAGTGCAGTAGTACTGGTGTAGTACTGACTTAGTTTCAGAGGTTGCAATTGGAGGACATCGTTTCCTGTGTCAGCAATGTAGTTTGCAAGCACAGGGCTTATCATTGATTGGCTGTCGTGTCCGCCCAGCGGCGGTACACACAGCTGATTGTTATTTCATAAGTTTTTGTATGTATATATGGTAGCGTGGTACCAGACATCAAGCTATATGCCCCAGTTGAAGGACCATCGTCTGAAACATGTCGGGTCGCTGAAGCTTTTGATGTCCTTCTACCACGCGATTTTATTACCATTTTGTGATCACTTTTTATCTACTCAATCCAGTGCTTATTAAGAAGTTTCTGGCATTTTTTAATAAAACAACCTTTTATATCAGATTCATGCCCTATGTGGAGATGTCTTTCTTTCCTCATGAATTGAACTGACATGGGGCGGAAGTCGTCTTCCCCAACAGCCTACTTCCTTTGAAAGCCATCCCTCCATCTGCTGTGGATCTATACATCACCCTACAACCACGGTTGTCCTGGATAAAATCCATCACCAGTGTTTTCCAGCACAGTACCCCTGGGATCGTTTGATCCCCAAAGCTCGCATGGCACTCCACCGTACGGTGATTGTGTCCATCCCCTCCGGTAAGAGTATCCATTTCTGCCATTTATATATTGATTCTGAATGCATGAGGATTTTTTCCTGAATTGAAATCATCATCTGCACTTGTTTTTTGTCCCTACTTCACTTTAAGAACACTGCACTGCATATGTCAATAAATTTTTAAATCATCATGGACACTTTTTTAGTTATTTGGGACTGTTTGCTTATTTTGTTTATTTTTAGTATATAAACATCACCTGTAATAACCATTATATACATTTTATATAGGATGTGAGCTTATCATCCTGTCATCTATTATATTTAGCGCTGCATTTGTCTACCATTTATATATTCAGTGTTTACTATTGTGGTTATCTGTGATTGGCCACAGCTAATCACATGGTACAGATGGGCTGTGATTGGCTCTGTCTGTACCATGTGATCACTGTGACCAATTACAGAGCTCATCACAATAGTATGCAATGAATAGCGTGAATCAAAGCCATTCATTGTGTACAATTGTCATGTGATCTGCTGTGATTGGCCACAGCGATCACATGGTACTGGCAGTGGGCCAGTACAGTGATCTGTCAATGGCTGTGTCCAATGTGCAGGCCATGGGGTGCAATTCTGGGAGAATGTCATATTACAACAGGCCGGGAGGGATGGGGTTACAGATGAGGTTTCTATTTTGCATTCTCTTGTTCTTCTTTTCTACCAAATAAGTATGCTAATGACACTTTTAATTAATGCGTATGTTCGTTTTTTTATTTTTTAAATCAGCACAAGGGACAGTACTTACATTTAGTATGAAATGTCCCTGGTGCTGTTGATTGGTCTCTTGAAAATCTGAAATCCTTTGCACCCCCATACCCCTGCAGGGGTTAACACAATTTGTTGGACCTGTCATAGGCACTAGTGAACTATGAATTCCCTTTTCTCCCTCCTCCTACATGCTGTACTATAGTTTCTATCAATGAAAAGCGATCTATAAATGGAGGAGGTGGACCTTTCACTCATCCACCTGCCCTCCACCCATAGAACACTTTTTATTGATGGAAGCTATAATACAGCTTCTATGAATGGAAGGGGTGGGGGGGTGCAAAAGACAGGCTAAGTGATAAATGCCTGTAACTGGTCCAGCGGCTATAATAACCGCCGCAGTACCGGTAGATTACAGCTGTGGGTGTATGGGGGGACCTGAGATTTCAACGAAGAGACCTGCCAGCAGCACAAGGGACACTTCACATTAAAATAAGTATTGTCCCATGTACTGATTTAAATAATAACTAATCTGTGGCTTTAAAATGGTTATAAAGGCAACAGTTTTTTTACCTTAATGCAGAGAATGCATTAAGGTAAGAAAACCTTTCAAAAGCTGCTTTCCCCCACCGAACACTTACCTGAGTCTGATCTCGATCCAGCGCTCTGCCTGTCTGCTGCAGCGCTACTCCCCTCCTTGCAGCTCAGCAGTAGTGGGAGCCATCGGCTCCTGCGGCTGTCAGCCAAATTCTGTAGTGAGGGCATGGGGAGTGGGGCTGAGCCGACCCACCCCGTGTGTGTCTAAACACATGTAGTTTGGCTTGGGATTGAGCCCGCATGAACAATTTGCTAGGGAGGCAATGAGAGTTCACCGTTCCAAGATAAACACCCCTCCTAGGATCAGCTGTCTCCACAACGAAGTGGGTGCTGGCGCTATTTGCAACAGAAACTAGGAAACAAAAACACTGTATAGCTGCATTCCAAATATTCACCTTGTATTGTGTAAAAACAGAATCCAAAAACATCCACAGAGAAGTACATATCCGTGAGTGTTTTTGGATTCTGTTTTTACACAATAAAAGGTGAATATTTGGAGTGTGGCTATCCAGCATTTTTGTTTCCTTGCAAGGGGGGCACTCAGAGAATAGAACAATCCAAAATCACAACCAGGGCACCCCAGAAGCAGAGGTTTGGGGCTGCACAGAGCAGGAAAGTACAACATGTTTATTATTTTCAGAAAAAAAGAAGCTTTACAACCACTTTAAAACTATTCTATCTTTATTACAATACATGCCATGCATGCAAATCGGGAAGGCCAACCTTTGATGCAAGCATTAGACTGGCTCTTGGGAGGAGTTATGCACATATCAAAAATGCCTTTATGGGTGGATGTCAGTCTGGAGTAGTGGGCATTCTTAGGCGAGCTGCATTTGCATACAGATTGCCCTAAGCAACATGTGACGCTGAGCCTTTATCAGTGAATGAACTTGAATGAATATAAGACGTGAACTCTCCATTTTCCAGTTTGGGAGTATAGACTCTCCATACAATTTTCATTTTCTCGTTTTCTTTTTTTATAGGCTCTGTGTTTCTGCATAGTAGGTTCTGAATTTGATTGTAATGTGTTACCTAGCACAAAACAATCATGATACGCTGCAGCTTTTCTAACTGGTACTTCTGGCTGTACTTCATTATCTTCAGTAATGTTCCTCGATAATTGTAGAGTCTTAAATTACATCTCCTTCCAAGCCCTCATTGTAAAATAAACTTTTACTTTACTTGGTATTATTCATTTTCTGCCTGTAGAATTCTAACAATCACTCTAGCATTATTTTGACGCGAGTCACCACAATTTTTTTTCATCGAGTTATGTTTATTGAAGATTTTACAAAGCTTTGTAATACTAACATAACCCCTGCAAAACACCCTTCCCCCCATACTCAATAAAAAATTTAGGCTACCGTTAAACATGGTTGACATTGCTAGCTCCATGTGTGTATCACATACCAGGATATTTCCCAGATACAAAGGATGCGGTAAGGTATGCTGAATTATAGAATAGTTTACAGAAACATAACATAAAGTGACAGTATTATAGTATTATTATCATACCCAGTACCAAGGGTAAGTGCTGACACATGCTCTAGAAGGTATAGTTATACCATTAACATTCCAATGATTGTACGTCTGAGTCACAAATAAACAGATTCCATGAACTTAAATATTTGTGTTTTTATTTCATAAATGATTATGAAGTTTGCAGAATGTTTGATCATGTACTGAGAGTTGTCACACTACACGGTTTAATAACAATGGCGGTGGGGCTAGAGTAGGTATCGCTAGTTTTGCCATTATTTCAAAATTTATGAAGGCATTCTCTTTGTTTATAAACAAGCTTCTTTCTAGGCAATGTAAGGTTTACAAGAAATAACAAAAAGCAGGGTGCTGAGATTAATACCAAGCAAAAAACACCTTTATTGAAAGCAGCACACTTACATTTATAAAAATCAACAATCCGCCAGTGGATAGTAAAACAGCAGGTTGAGACACCAGAGAAAATCAGCTGAAGGCACACAGAGGCAATGGATAGCCGCCAGGCATGCAACAGCTCTGTCTCTGTGCCTTCCCTTCCCCTTCCCTTCTCCTCCCCCTTGCCCGCCCCACTTGCTATTTCAACCATTTGCTTCAGGCTTTCCCTATGCATTTAAAAAAAGAGGGTAGAGTCCCTTAAAACGCGTTATGCTCGCCGCCTTCAAAAAATCACCAATGGATTGTTACAGCTGTCATCTTCACAGTGTGGCTGGAGACACTGCTGGCTATTTCTCTTCATACTACCTGCTGGTGCTTTGGAGCACCTGCTGCTGCATGCCTGGCAGCCATCCATTGCCAACCATAAATTATCATTGTGTTTATCCATGGACTAATTGTCATTACATAGTACAGATGAGTGCTGGATGTTTTTTGTAATGTTAACATGCTTTTTCTAAAAGAAGTGTTGGGATGGTATGGAGACAATTAATGTTGATCCCCATAAATGCTAAAAGCAGCAACTAACTGCTGGTATTAGAATTTCAGGTGGATATTGTTCTTCATCCAGGGTGAGCCTAGTGACCAGATTTTGAGAGCAAAGGGAATATCTACCTACAATACTGTAGAGATACTGTTGATGTTGATGAAAATGGTGCCATAGCATATGGATGAGATCTCCCGACTCTCATTCACAGTTTGGACAATGAGGTGTTTTTCCTCTGCCCCACTAAAGCGAGGCATAAGGTATACTCTATGTAAAACAAATATCCCAGTTTGTTTTTTGGATGGGGATAAGCCACTTTAGGGAGTAGAGATAGGGCAGTTTCTCCTTGTTCTTCTCAAATAAACCCCCTATTGTTTAAGCCAAATTACAAAGGAAAGAAAACTCTACACACCACTGTAAAAATATCAGGTTTTTGAAATGTAAAAAAGTTTGAGCAAGATAAATCACTTCTGATTTTTTTCCCCACCTATAATGTGACCTATTCTCTGTGCAATTCAATGAAAAACAAACTGAAATATTTAAAGGGGGAAAAATAAAACTTACCATGCTTGACTGTGGGTATGGTGATTTTGTTGCTGATGTTCGGTGTTGGTGTTGTGTTAAACATATTTTTTAGAGTTGATGCCAAAACGTTCAATCTTGGGCTCATGGCTTATCAGGCAATAACACATTTTACCACATGCTTTTGGAAGATTTGATGTAGGTTTTTGCAAAATGTACCAGGCTTGGGTGTTTTTCTTCTACAGCTCATTTAAACATTACAGGAGATTGTTGTCACATGTAGTACCAGGACTTTCAAAAAATTCCTGAAGCTCCTTTAATGTTGCTGTAGGACTTCTGGCAGCCTCCCTGACCAGCTTTCTTCTTGTTTTTTTTTTTTTTTTGGAAGAATGTCCAACTGGACTTTGTAATGTCACTGTTGTGCCATAGTTTCACCACTCCACGTGTTTATTTCTGTCTTCACTGAGTCACATGGTATATGTAATGCCTTGGAAAAGTTTATCCTTATCCTTATCCTGATTGATACCTTCCAGCCATGAGAATCTCTTGATGCTTTGTAAGTTCTTTGCAGACCATGGATTTTTCTGTAAGAGGCAACTGAGTTGCCAGAAAATTCTACTAAAACAATTTAACTTTATATAGTATTAATTGGAGCCTTTTTCACTAATAGCCGGCGTGTACTGACTACCATTTAACATCAGTTTGAATGTGATTGGTTAATTCTAAACATCCCTGATTATAAGAGGGTGTATACACACATGGAAACATATTATTATATTTTTATTTTGTATTTATTTATTGCCACTAAACAGCAATTTAAGCATACTTCCCAACTTTTTGAGATGGGAATGAGGGACACCTAATCAGCAAAAGTATGTAGGACACACCCCTTGCCACGCCCCCTTAAAGGAGAATTGTACAAAAAAACAAGATTTGTTAGACGCACAAATGCTTTTTTTTACCACTACTATTCCTTTATGTTGGCTTTTGGAATTTACAAATGCAGCAATTTAGAAATCAGATGAAAGGTTTAGTGCTGGAAAACACTTTTTGATAGATAAAAGGTGCATTTTATATACAACTATATAGATCAGATTAAAATGAGGGACAGATGAGGAGGAATGAGGGACAGAGGGACATTGCTCCAAATCAGGGACAGTCACTCAAAATCAGGAACAGTTGGGAGCTATGATTTAAGTTTGTTTTCAATTGAAGAGAACAGATAACAGGTCACATTAAAGGTAAAAAAAATCTGAAGAGAATTATCTGATTATTTTACATCTTAAAAACCTAGCATTTTTTGCAGTAGTGTGTAGACTTTATCTTTCCACTGTATTTAGTTTCCAAACCAAATTATAGCCAGTCATAACAGAAGCAAAGATGTCAGAATGAAGGTGCTTTTGGTTTGCTGTTTGTACGATCTCCCATGTAAGAATGGTTTCATCATACCAGAGGACAGAATGTCGAGCCTATACATCACCAGTGTGCCTTAATTGTAAATATTGCTAAAAGGTCTGTCTATAGGGATCAACCTGCAGAGAGACAAAGGAATTTAGAGTATTAGAGTAATTTTTTGATAGTTACCCATAAGAAGAAGAGTAGGACATTGGGGTTTAGTGGAGAACACTCCAACCTTCTACATGGGCATGTCTGTGCTTCCCAGGACTGAAATTTGGCAGATGGGGTCAACATGATCTACTACTGCACAAACTACTGAATAGTTCAGCTGAGCCACAAGAAAAAAAATTAGCATGGGGGATTGCCAGATCTCCAATATCCATTGCCCACTAAAAAGTAATGAGTTTATTCCTCACTTTTGTTTTTCTTTTCTATATTAAATCCCAAAACTGGGCATCAAAACGTTTGACCACTTTAGGGAGAGGCAAATGGGGGAGTTATACAAAACATACAGCAACTGGAGGGTGAAAAACATTTAAGTACATTTTCATGCAGTAGCGGCACTTAGTTTAAACCTAGAGATTCCTAGGCTATTAACACCACCACCACATCTAAGTATGTAAGGGAAGACGCTACTTTCATTTGTGTAGCACATTCTGGAATTGAATAAGGAACTGGATCCAGAGGAAGTGTCACTTATTTATTCTAATAAATAGTAAAGCTGGAGTGTTTCCCTAATTTGTGTCTGAATTGCATAACAGATGTAACTCCGATACAAAACTGATATATTAATTTTCATTCTGTCAATAATAATTATTTAATGACTAAGCGATGAATGGAGTAGTAATACACTAAGGTTTATTTAATACAACGGAATAAGGGGCAAAGCTGAGGTTTAGAGTGTTACTTTGATGAGTATAATTGGTGAAAGATGAGTTGATCATTGTAATTTATAGCTTTTTGAAATGTATTTTAAAGTTTGGCACAGTTACACTGGCGGGCGGCACAGTGGTGTAGTGGGTAGCACTCTCACCTAGCAGTAAAAAGGGTCGCTGGTTTGAATCCCAACCACAACACTACCTGCCTGGAGTCTGCATGTTCTCCCTGTGCCTGCGTGGGTTTCCTCCGGGTACTCCGGTTTCCTCCCACACTCCAAAGACATGCTGGTAGGTTAACTGGCTTCTGTCTAAATTGGCCCTAGTATATGAATGTGAGTTAGGGACCTTAGATTGTAAGCTCCTTGAGGGTAGGGACCGATGTGAATGTACAATGTATATGTAAAGCGCTGCATAAATTGATGGTGCTATATAAGTACCTATAATAATAATAAAGTTCAAATCCACTCTAATCAACTTTTTTTTCATATGATAGAACATTTTTGCACATAAAAAAGGCTTATTGTACAACTTTGCTACATTTATGGTAGATTTGTTTCTCTTGGCGGATTCCAGTCTGATGTTGATCCAGTCAAGTACGGTGTTCCTCAGGGCTCAATTTTGGGTCCCTTACTTAATAGAATTTACATGTTTTCACTTGGCCAACTGCTTAGATCACACCGACTCAATTATCACTTCTATGCTGTTGACACTCAGATAGACGATCAGATATATATCTACACTAAACTGTATTCTACTTTGGCTGTTTCTCTCCTATAGAACTGTATTTGTGATATAAAAACTTGGATGGCACACCATTTCCTTCAATTAAACTGAGACAGGACTGAAGTCATGCTTTTTGGCACCACCCATTAGTGTTGAACGAGCGGTTCGGACCAAGCATAAATGCAGTCCAAAAATCGACCATTTGCCCATTCGGTGAACATCCGAACTTATGGGGTGCTCAGTGCCCACTGCTGTCATTCACAGCCAGTGATTCAATGAGGAGAGAGTAAGGGGGTGGGGCCAAGCTGCGGTTCATTGTGTCTTATGGACACATGGATAAGTGGCTCGGGGGTGAAGATGCAGCGGTGCCCTTGGGGCAAGCGGCTTTCTCTGGGGGCACTGCTCAATGGGGAAGAGTCAGGAGCGCCAGTGGGGGATCCGAAAAGAAGAGAATCGGAGCGACTCTGTGCAAAACCACTGCACAGAGCAGGTAAGTATAACATGTTTGTTATTTTAAGAAAAAACGAAGCTTCAATACCACTTTAAAGTTTGCAGTGTCCCAGATGATCAGTCATGTGCAAATATCAACAGCGCTGGCCTTTGATTTGTACTAAATGCATATCTGAGAGCCACCGCCCACAGCAGCAGCTGTTTGCACACAGTTTGCGCAGGCAGGAGTTGAAACCTCCGACAAGAATCTACTGAGTTTTGCCAGAGGCCACCTCTGGCCACTGCTAAACTGCTCTGTAAATGCAGCCCTAATTTAAAAGATAAAAGCTCATGAATTAGAATTTATGTAACTATGTAGACAATTCTCTTTCTTGTGTACATTATGCCAAAATAGCAGATATCTAAACGAGTAAAAAAAAATCAACTCTAAGCTACAGTTAGGGGCATATTTTTAAAGCCGTGATTGTGACTTTCACCAAAAATTCACTGGTGGTGAAATAATTGCTATCATTTATAACACCTGTCCTGGAATATTCACCTGATGTGAATGTTGGGTTAATGTCATATTATAGGTATGCCCTTTAAACATTTACTACTAAGGAGAGAGGGGTGCACCGATAAATATCAATAAAAAGTTTATACTTTATTTTACTGTTATGGATTTCCCAGGGGGCCGCACGTTTTTTTGTTTGCATGAGGAACCCTTTTTTTTTCATTTTGCTGTAGGATGTGCTACAGGCATTACATTTACAGTTTAAAATGCCAGAAAACTAAACTTCATTGACAGCTTAAAAAGAAAAAAAAACACACCCTTCCAAAGGTACCCCAAAATACATAGCAGACTCTTAGTGGTCAGTCAGTGCTTTTAAAAAAAATCACTCTTTCCAGCCACATTGAATTAAAAAAAATGTCTTTGCATTGATATGTTTCCTAGGGCAGTGCCCCACCTATGCTATTATATTGGCACCCCTGTACCTGCTAGCCCAGAAAATGGGCATTTTTAATTTGACAGATTCAGCTCCCCTTAATTTCAATGGGGTATGGGTTTGACATCTGAACCTATTTGAAGTTTGCTGAATATTGCTCAAACAGAGCCCAGAGCAGTTTGGCTCATCACAGTTTACCATAAAGCAAGTGCTAATATAAATCCCCTGCTATTTCCTGGGGATGTCTATTGTGATGAAATGTGTGGGGGCGGAGCTTTGGTGATGACATCATCGCACATACAGGCTCAGCATATTTTTTACTAAATGCTGTTTCATTTAAGTCTCTTGTAAGTACAGCTTTAACCCAATAAAGAGGGTGTATTTAGGGTTAAAAGAGAAGTATGGGATTTTTTTCATCCTATATTTATACTTACCTAGGTAGATGCCACATCGGTCCAATGCTGCATCTGTCCCACGGCGCCTTTTCACTGAGAACCGAGCCACCGAACATGGCCGATGGCTCGGTTCTCTCACCTTCCTGAGCGGAGAGCTGCTGCCTGTCAGTCAACATCTCTCCTGCTCTGCTCTTCCACGCTCACTGGAGCGCTGAGCTGTGGAAGGGCGGGGAGCGGCCGTATCAGCCTCTCAGCGGCTTGCTGAGAGGCTGAGATGCCTATCAGTCCAGGCACCTGGCGGATCCAGACTTCCGAAGTCAGGATGACGCGGTGCCTGGACTGATCTTGGTGACTTCAGCAGAGAGCGGACTTCAGACTGCTCTCTGCTGAAAAAGGGTCACAAGAGTTCAAAACGAAATGCACTCCTGTGACCCGTAGGAGAAGCCCAGCCTAAAAAGCTCAGGCTGGACTTCTCCTTTAATACACGATAGTCTCTGTGCTGTGCCTAATGTCAAATGGGACATTACTGGTGTTACTATTGGTGTTAGCTGGTTATTATCCTAAAGTATCTAACATCTAAAGCTACTGAGGCTGTGATTGAGGCTGGAGGCTTGTGGAGCTGGTGATGATTTTCTACAAGGCCAGCCCGATGGTCGTCGTGAGTCATTGTCCTACACAAAAGCATTACTGACCTCTTATCTTTGGGTCAGATCCTCTGATAAGCAGGCGGTGTTTATCTGTGTTTTGAAGCACTGGATCTGCGCTGTGTATTGCTGGTACATGTAGTTCACACATCACATGGACTGTGCTCCCACTTTTCATCTCTCTATCTCTGCCACAAATGGTAATCATGAATAAGCACTCCAAATCCATGGATATGTTAGTGTGTTGATGGACAATTCATTTTAAAAGAGGAAATAGGGAGTCCGCGCTAATAGGTGTAATTAGAAGCCTAGGTGGGAAGTATATTCCTAAATTGATAGACTGCTGCCCTCACATACGCTGACTCCACAGGGGGTGGAATGAGCGGAAAAAGTGAAAAAAGAAAAGTGTGTGAGTGTGGCGCTGTCCCAAAGTTGCAGAAGAAATGTCTGCATATATACAGTTTTATCAAAAGTGTCACGTGTGTATTCCTTTAAGTGAAATATGTATGGCAGTTATTACCACTCCTGTGGGTTAAAGTGACTGGTGATTTAAACATGAGAAGCATAATGAGTGCAATAAATCGCATCCAAGGTGTCTAGTGCTATATTCCCTCAAAAGGAAAAAACAGTATTAACCACTGCTAAGAGCATGAAGCGGTCTGTGTCTAAACACTAGAAAACACAAAGTTGCAATAAATACATCACACGTGACATGCAAAAAATTCTAAAGTGTCTAGTGCTAAATAAATAAATATTAAAATGTTGTTCTACAAACATTGCAAATAACAAAGTGACAAGTGCCCTATGAAGAGGTCACTCTGAAAAGTGCTAAACACACGTGCCATGCAAATGGTTCTATGATAGTAAACAGTTCATATGGGTAAGTCCCCGGTGCACTATAAGTGAAAAAAGGCGTCCTTTGTGGGATTCCTCAAAGCATACAACAGGTGTTAATCCAGTGCTGGTGTCTCGCGTTGTGATTGTGCAGAGACTCACGAGCTGTATATCCCCTGCAGGGGTAACGAGTAGTCACAGTATGTGCCACTGTGCAGCAGTGCTTGGCAAGACCAGGACCAGGATGATATCATAAGGACATAAGAAGAAAGGATTCCATAGTGTGAAACCGTTTAAAACCACTATTTATTAGGTCAGATAAAAAGGGTACTCACATTGTAATGGAAAAAATGAGCGGTGTACAATGCTTACAAAGATGTTCCTAAGCGTCAGCTTTGCAGGGAGATGTCAGCAAGGCATTCAGTCAAAGGCCACGCCCTACGTACGTTTCGTCACTCGGACTTCTACGGGAGCGTAGAAGACATCTCCCTGCAAAGCTGACGCTTAGGAACATCTTTGTAAGCATTGTACACCGCTCATTTTTTCCATTACAATGTGAGTACCCTTTTTATCTGACCTAATAAATAGTGGTTTTAAACGGTTTCACACTATGGAATCCTTTCTTCTTATGTCCTTATGATATCATCCTGGTCCTGGTCTTGCCAAGCACTGCTGCACAGTGGCACATACTGTGACTACTCGTTACCCCTGCAGGGGATATACAGCTGGTGAGTCTCTGCACAATCACAACGCGAGACACCAGCACTGGATTAACACCTGTTGTATGCTTTGAGGAATCCCACAAAGGACGCCTTTTTTCACTTATAGTGCACCGGGGACTTACCCATATGAACTGTTTACTATCATAGAACCATTTGCATGGCACGTGTGTTTAGCACTTTTCAGAGTGACCTCTTCATAGGGCACTTGTCACTTTGTTATTTGCAACGTTTGTAGAACAACATTTTAATATTTATTTATTTAGCACTAGACACTTTAGAATTTTTTGCATGTCACGTGTGATGTATTTATTGCAACTTTGTGTTTTCTAGTGTTTAGACACAGACCGCTTCATGCTCTTAGCAGTGGTTAATACTGTTTTTTCCTTTTGAGGGAATATAGCACTAGACACCTTGGATGCGATTTATTGCACTCATTATGCTTCTCATGTTTAAATCACCAGTCACTTTAACCCACAGGAGTGGTAATAACTGCCATACATATTTCACTTAAAGGAATACACACGTGACACTTTTGATAAAACTGTATATATGCAGACATTTCTTCTGCAACTTTGGGACAGCGCCACACTCACACACTTTTCTTTTTTCAATTCATTTTAAAAACCTTTTTTTAGTTAGATTTTTTTTATTATTAGTTATGTTTTGGTTGCTACTTATTGGTTCAACCCTTATCTCCTTTGGAGTTTTGTGTTTTTGCTGTTACTTCTCTGCGCCCTTACCTTGTACAGTATTTCTTTTTAAAAAAATGGAATGTAAATGTAAATGTAAATGTGCTCTCAACCAGCCAAATGTAGTAAAGGGGGTGGGAAAATACACCCAATTTGTGAGGACGTTGAGCACTGGAAGTCTGCAACAGATACAGATCAATTTCCTATGTTTAAATTAGACTAGAGTACTATCAGTTCCAAAAAAACTTTAAATCCTACAATACGTAATTCTAACTTGAAATAGCAAATGATAGACAAAGAGACAAAATGCAAAACATAGCCAATTATTTGTGATGCAGAAATGGATCATAGATTGAGTTGTTAATTAGAATTTCAAGAGCTGATTACATGTTTATTAATACAGTTACAAAACATAAATCCAGGATAGGTTGTCATGTAGGAAGCCATGTATTTTATATACGAAGAATGTGATGCCAATTAATATTTTACAGAGAATGAACATGTTTACTCTTCTATCTTCTACTTGAAAAGGAGAAGAAGAACCAGGGACCCTCTCTACAAATCATCATTGCTTCTCCATGGGAGGGATGAATAGAAATAACTTGAAGCCAGGCAGAATTGGGACAGGCAGAATATAAAAAGTCAGCGGCATTAAAATCCATGCAGCGATTACAAGTAGCAAGCCTTAGAATCAATGAGTCTCAGCTGTGATGAGTAAATGTATACATAGAGTTTCAGATTCACATAAAACCGGGATAAATAATGGTCAATAGATAACTGTGACTATTGGGTGATTTGCTAAAATGTGTTTTTTTTTAGCTTTTTGTTTTTTGCTTTTTCTTTTGTGCCCCCTTCACCCTTACCCCCTGCTACACTGATAAGAACTGAAAACATTTACCTTCACCTTCAGTGCTGAAAGAAAAATACCGGGTATTACGTGGTTTATGTTTGTATTTGTTTGTGAAAGACATAAGTGTCTAAGGCTCGGTTCACACTGCTGCGACTTGAGATCCGACTTGTGAGACCCCAAGTCATGTGACATGTAAATCCCATGGTAGTCAATGAGAGCTGTCTTAAAGCATTTGTTACCCTAAAAAAAAATGTATCTCATTCCTTTAAAGCATGTTATACAGCATAGTGCTCATGCTGTGTCATTTGGCCCCCCTGTATCACCTGAAATTCCTGGCTGATCCTGCTTGGTTGTGCCCTCCCCCTGTCTGAAACCGTGGTCATCTGCAGCTCTCCTCTCTGTTGTCCTGTGTCTCCTTTGTCCTCCTTCCCCCCTCCCCTCCCTGCCTGTCAGCTCTGTGTCAGGGCCTGCCCCCTCCTGCTGCTGAAAATCCTGCTAATGATTTATATAATCCTGTTTGTTTCCCAATCCTAAGTGCCCATGTCTCTGTGTTTTATAAAAAAAAAATGCAGACTATACCTGATTTTAGAGCGCTGATCAGCGCTCAAGTGACCGGCCGGCTTTTGCCTCTCCTCCATGCCTCCCACGGCGCTCTGAAATAAGGTATAGTTGGCATTTTTTTTAAAAACATAGAAACAGGGGCGCTTAAGATTAGGAAACAAACAGGATTATACAAAAATATCACAGTGCCTTAACAACCACTTTAACTAGCACTACTGAAGTCACTCTGACTTTGAAAAGGTTCCTGTACTACTTCAAGGCAACTTCTTTCAGACTTGTGCCTCAAAGTAGTACTGAAGTCACCAGGAAGTCTCCTGGCAAAGTCTCACCGTTAAGCCCCATACACACGGGTTGAATGCCAAGCGGCATTGGCTGGTTCAATAAAAACTGGTTAACATTCAGCCCGTGGGTATGGCAGACAATCCAAGAGAAGCCAGTCATTTGGTCGGCTTCTGTCAAATGAGCATGCTGGAAAACCAGCAGACGACCAGCTCCTGATCTGGCAAGGGGGCCATCCCCCCTGTCAGAACACGACAGCTCAGTGGGGGAGATCGCTGTACTAACGTCGGATCGTTACCTGGTGGGTTAAAGGAAAGAAAAACTGTGTTTACAAAGTGTTTACCAGACTTAAGTTGCATGACTTTTGGGTTGTGGCAGTGTGAACAGGGCCTAATTGATGAAGACATCATACATTGCTACCCTACAAAAAAAGCCTGAGATGTGTAGCCAAGTGCTGGCTATGTTATCGCTCCATACAACAGACAATGACCCATGAGTGAGCCTTTTCCCCCTAGTGCCCAGCACTGGGACATCTACATCATTTCCTGTTTGCAGAGCAAAGCCCTTTCATCTGGTCAGCAGAGGATCTTGGGACTTGTAGTCCTATAATCAATACATCATGCTACAGTCACTGGGATTGTGTGTAAATCTGACAAGCATTTGGGCAGCTGCGCTACCACCCGATTGCTTCCACCCACATTGCCTCCTCATAATTTTAATTTTTTTTTTAATTCAATTTCACAACTCCTTGCATTTCTTGTTGGAGACAATTAGAAAAGAGCAAGCAGCAAGCAAATATTTTCCAGTAATGCTCAGCCTGCATTTCCTCTTTAATACTTCTACTTCTGATAGAGTGAGAGAGTGTGATAGTGGTCTTCTATGAAGTCTTTCTGAATCATTGTTATGCAGTCACTGAGCTTACTACTTCTCCATATCTCTGAGCCTCATACCTACTCCAGGCTCATTACAAAGATTACATGGAGACGGAATGTGTCATGAGATGAAAGCATTTGGGATTTAAACTAAAAATAGTTCTTTGAAGAAAGTATTACAGCTGTTTGGAATTCATAATCAAACTCATTTTCTCCCTTCATATTAAAGCTTTCTTATATTAACATAATCATGTACTTATGATTCCAATTTTGACAGGTGTGAAATTTCACACAACCCACACGTTTGAATTTATAAATTGATTTGCGTTATTTAGCTTACCACTAAAGTAAATGTTTATTATGGTCTTTTTTATTCTGGACTTTGCTAAACAAACACAATCTGTGGTCCAGTTGGATTGTCATTTGCTCTGAGCTGTATGTGTGTTTTATTGTAATCTGTTTGGTAGCTTGCCTGTTCATCAGTTCTTCCAATCCTACGTCTATCTGCCTTCTGTAAAAGTGCAGACATTACTCCAAAGGCTGGGCAACCATGTACTATTTTAGAATAAATGCAGAACGTTCAGAGCTTGAGTTATATCTTTCAATGGCTTTACTCTGTAAAGTCAGAGTAAATAAGTGTTGTAAGAAATGGCAAGCCATAGCCGAAAGCCAAAGCAAGTGTGCATTCTGAATGCAAAGCTGATGTTTTAAACTGATTTTAAAGTCTTGTTTTTTTTAGTTAAAGCAGTGCTTTTGCACAGAGCAGCCCAGATCCTCCTCTTATCGGGTCCCTCGCAGGCGCTACTGGCCCCTCCCTCCTACCGAGTGCCCCCATAACAAGCAGTTTGCTATGGGGGCACCCGAGAGGAGCCACTGCTGTGTGTGTCTCTTCAGACCCATAGCCGCAGCTCAGCCTCACACACTCTCTCTCCTCATTGGCTTACTGACTTTCAATGACAGCAGCAGGAGCCAATGGCACCTGCTGCTTTGTTTAAGGCAATCCGCAGGGAGAGCAGAGGCTTTTGTGTAACATCTCTGGATCAAGAGGGGACTTAAGTATTTATTATAGGTGAGGGTGGAGCTGCACACAGAAGGTTTTTGTATCTTAATTCCTAGAATATATTAAGATGAAAAACCTTCTGCCTTTAGATCCACTTTAGCTATGTAGTAACTGCATGATGAGTAAAATTGGACAGCAAAATGTTTATGATCCACCCATGGGTGCTTGCCTCCCGGTGCTATACCTCTTTCCTAGCCTCCACTTGTGGATGTAGTATATATGGCTGTATGGCTGATTGGAATTATATGTTAAATAGTGCTACACAATCTCAAATAAACCCAAACATTAAAAAAGTTTGTGAATAACAATATGAGGAGCGATTTATAGAGGTGGATTTAAAGAGGGACATGCACCTGAAACTGGCACCAAGTTTATCATGCTGGCTGTGACCTCATAATATTTAGTATTTATTGTAAGGAGGTGAGCAGATTAAATTTGTACGTGGTGGAGAGCATGGGTGTATTAAGAAGGTGTCATTGAAGATATAAGGATATTACTGTGCACTCTCTGCCACAGAAGTGGGTGTCACAAATTGCAGAAAGAAGAATGGCACAGGAATAAATCAAATATACACTGAAATCATGAAGCAACACAGTCCTAAAGCCTTGAAACATGAGAGTCTATATAAAAATAAATATATATATATAAATTCATAAAGTCCATATTAAGGAAAAAAGCAACACTGGTGGCAGCTCCCCATAGAGCAAAGCAGTTCTCTGAAGAAACAAATAGGACATATCAGGGTGCGCCAGACTAAGTGTAGCGTGTAATACAGCAAGAATTTATTAAATGTACAGCCAAATGGATACTCACATAGGTAAGGGATTAACAGGAATGTAGTAACTAGTCATGTCTGGAGTCAATGTAAGTACACCAGAAAGACACTACTAGTTACTACATGCCTGTTAATCGCTTACCTATGTGAGTAGCCATTTGGCTGTACACTTAATAAATTCTTGCTGTATTAACCGCTACACTAAGTCTGGCACACCCTGCTGTTTCCTTTTTGGTGTCACAAATTAGAACGTTGGGCTTTAATATTGTTGTTTACAATTTTGTTTTTGTTTTTATGTCTGGAGTTAATTTGGGGTTGCGCTTCACTATTTAAGTCATGATTAGACTCTGCAAGGGAGTGTGGTGTTTTTCACAGTGATAGCAGAAACTTGAAAATGTTGTATTAAAGTGTGGACATCCTTCAATGAATCCATTACATCATCTTGTGGCAGCTATAAATTGGGTGTAGTAGAACAGTGGCTAAGCAGTTTTTCCTTTTAAATTGCTTTCTCTTGGATTTCCTTTTTCTTCTCCTCCTGCTTTCTTAACGTTCCTGCTTTCAGACTGTTAGCAGCTAGCCTTCTGATTCCTGCTTACTCCTAGGTACAACTTGGCTAGGGACTCCCGATTCCATTTTGCAGGATGCTGTTTGTTATTGTTTAGCTTGTCTCCTGGACATTTAATTTCATTCTGTCTGCTGCCTGCCATTATTCTTGATGTGGATTGGATGAAGTTTTCATATTACATTCTCTTCAATTTTTCAATTTTGCTTGTCAGTCATCAACATTATGTTCAACCCAAGGGCCATTATCTTTGTCACACAGCAAGGGTGTAGCGTAGGAACTCTATAACTTCATGCTCCACTCTAAACCCAAATCTACCACTAGAGATGGAAAGGATTCACGCAGTTCTATGAGAATATAGATGAACATGAGAGGCAGTGGGGGAGATTTACTAAAACTGATGCAGACAGAATCTGGTGCAGCTCTGCATAGTAACAAGTCAGCTTCTAACTTCAGCTTGTTCAATTAAGCATTGGCAATAAAACCTAGAAGCTTATCCAACAACTGCACCAGATTTTGTGTGCACCAGTTTTAGTAAATTTCCCCCAGTGTGCAGTACCTCATTCTGCTCTGTATGGAATATTCATACATAATGCTAGCCTGGGGTTATCTTGTCATCTTCCCCTGGAATGAAGCACAAACAAGGCAGTGTGTATAAACCTATAGGAAACAGTCCAATCAATATTAATATTTAACTCTGAAAATGTGTCCTTTGTCATTCAGGTGTGATCAGGATCTAAAAAGGGGTTTGTTGTTTAGTTGAAGGACAATGTACATGCTTATGTGGGTAATGACATTAGAGGGGGTTGGGAATGTTGCCCCAAATTCCTTTGTACCCTATACCAGTCAATACATTTGGGATCCTTATTGACCCTTTAATAGTGGGGAGACCTCACTTTAGATGCCCAGAGAATGCCTTTACTGGATTTTCAAGTGGATTGGAGGTGCAATAAAGAACATTCACTTTCTTTGAACTTGCCCTATATTGTTATTGATTGTAACATGATGCAAATCACGTTAAATAGTTTTTTATACTCATTATATGAATCCCTCTTCTGCCCCCTCTTATTTGTTTTAACATTTAATTTGTATGTATAGGTTTTACTGTTGTTACAGCTTTTTGATTCAGATATAAATGCATCCTACAATGCCTACATTTGATCACAAGGTCACTTGCCCACATAGACAACTGCTTGAATGGATGAGAGTGCCATTTTGGTACACATGGTGTATTGCCAAAGATCCCCATGTAAACCACCAGCAAAATAATAATATAGACAATCAGAGGTGCCTGCACATATTTTTAGGCATTTTCTAGAGTTTCTGTGGAGCCCAAAAGCCTGAGGAACAATATTATACATGCACTGACTTCAACTAAGAAGTAAGAGTTTTGGCGCACCCTTTTTTCTTCTATTGCCCATCAGTTCTTTAATGCTATGGATTACCTCAATGACCAATAAAAGAGCAGCAGAAGTGGGAAGATACATATTTCTTAGGTTATATATGCATATTATTACTTCTAGGGTGGGTTTCAGGGGCATATGCAAACCCTGAAGATAACTGAAGGGAAGTGGAGACACCTGAGAATGTTTATTTTAGCAGTTTATATTGGTAGCATTTACTTTAGAATTTGCTTTAAGTTCTAATACTCTTCCAAGTATTAAAATAAATTCCAAGATTTTTATTCAGTTATTTTAATAATGAAACAGAAAACAACTATGTAATTCAAAACACTTACCAAAATCCCTTCAGATGCTAAATCACGGAGGATGAAAAAGTCATATATCACTAATCCGCAATTTATCACTAATCGCATGATGATTAGCAATTAATCACTTAACTCAATCTCAGTTACGTTTACAGTTTTCGGTTCATTAATTCTCTAAACACAAGACATTTAAAGGAATGATGCCATTTACATTTCTGATTGTATTCATTTACTTTTAGTAAAACGACAAGGTTTGCCATATTTTTTTGACTAAATTATACAATAATAATATATAACAAGACATGTTAAACGGTTGTGTGTCATTTTAACTACCATAACAGCTTTCTAGCTGTTGGCTTCTTGTCTAATGAAAAAGAAAGTCCTCCCTAAACAATTATTTCCCTGGTACAAATATCAGAAAAACCTTGTCTTATTTCATTCTGTGAATGTTTGTACCTTCCAACGATGGAAAATCAAAGATGAATGAGGCAGAGGGTATAACCAACTGTACTACAAAGCTGTCCTGATATAAAATATGGATGTTGTCCAGTTTGTACAGAAATGTAATGGTTACTACAGAAATATGTGCACAAAACATCTTAATCTCTTCTTTGCATGATCACAGCCTATATATACAACCTTGTGTTGGGAAGACTTCCAACCACTTCACTGCACAGTGGAGATCAATGGCCTTCGAAGGAGCAGGAGAAATAAGCCATATAATGGAAACTGTCTGAAAAGAAGACTTGAGACTCGTAGTAACCTATTGTATGTATGACATTTGAGAAAATAGTGTCTACTCTGAATAATAGCTTGCCTAAATTTCACAAATTCTTGACCCTTTGGATCTTATATACAGGGGGTCCCCGGGTTACAAACAAGATAGGGTCTGTAGGTTTGTTCTTAAGTTGAATCTGTTTGTAAGTCGGAACAGGTACATTTTTTAAGTGTAGCTCCAGACAAAAAAAACTATTTTTAAGCTTTTTGGATAGCATAGGGAAGGGTTAACACCCCTGTAACATTTGTTTTGCTGTGTGTGCCCCTGTTCAGAAGATGTCACCTCACTTTCTGTCCCGATGACAATTGGATTTTGAAAATTTTGGGTTGTTGTGGAAACAAGCCTTGGTGATAAAGCATCAGTGTAGGTACCTTTTCCCCATAATAGCTCTTACAGGAGAGAATTTCCCTTCCTAGGGGTAGATTTCCTCTCACTTCCTGTTGTCTCCCTCCGTTTGTAAGTAGGAGTCGTTTGTAAGTCGGATGTTTGTAACTAGGGGACCCCCTGTATCTTGTTTGGGCCTATGGTGTCTTGGGTTCTACCCTAGTAAACATTGGTTACTCCTCTCCTTGCCCCCCCCCCCGTTTCCTTTTATTTTTTTTCTGCTTCCTTCCTGTAAATTTTTCTTCCTTTTCCTCCCACTCCCCTCTTGCCCTCCTTTTATATTATGTGAATAGAAAAAACTGCCCTTGGTGCTAAATTAAAAAAAAAAAAAAACTCAAACTAACAGTGATAATCCATTAACAGCTGCACTCGGAGGTATAAAAGTACAAATGCAATGTTTACATATATCAAATGCTGTGTAAAAATCTCAAAAACTACAAATAAAATCTCAGTAAATACAATAATAAAAAAAATAAAAATCAGAAGAACACCTCATGTGAAAATGTGAATGAATGAAACATAAATGAAGCATCCAGGAAAAATCAAAGCAACATAGCATCCATCATTCATGGAAATCGACACAATATTGTGTAGTTTGTGAAGCTTCCACCTCTGCACACACAACCTGTTATCAAAGCTTGAGACCTCAGTTTATAGGAGGTCTATCAAAGCATGAAGCTGCGTGGGTTATGGACAATGAAAATGGATCCTTAATCACAGGATCCTTATTGGAGGTGCCGTTGCTTGAGGCACCTCCAATAAGGCTGTAATCTCCCTCTCTCATTCCATGGTTAAACCTGGCAAGAGAATAAACAAGACTCCAATAATGAAGTACCGCTAGTGTTTATTTTAAAAATACTGATACAATCTACTCACAGAACATCCTCATAAATGGCACATGAATACATATAACCTCCGCTGGTGCCGGCTCCAGCACAGCATAGGAACTGTCAGCACAAACACTGTACAATTCTTCATGCTGTCCCTGTCCCTGCTGGAGAGGTTGTTCTGCACTTTCTGCCCTGGAGACAAGGTGAAGTAAAGACAAGGAGTGATGGAATTTCTATCTAATAGAGAGCATAAAACATGCTTTTATTTGGTATAGTAGGAAGGGTTAGAACTTCTGTCAGGTTTATATTGCTTGCTGCTTTCTTGTCCAGGTGACACCAGAATGGGAAGTGAGAGGAAATCAGATTTATTGGGACAATAAAAACTTTGACGTTCTTACTGTTCCCTACTCTTTTCAAAATGTAAAAGAAAATTTTGTCGGGAGTTGTACTTTATTTTTTAAACAGTTTGCTAGTTATATGAGAAGGGCATGTGGTTAGTTTCTGTAAGCAACCCAAACATTGTTTCCTTTACCAACTTTTAAAAATGAGGTCCTGTCTGCGCAGACCCCCAGATTATCCTTGCCGAAACTTGAATGTTAGCTAGATCCATTTTTAGTTATATGATATGTTGCATATGGCCTCAGTTTGCAAAACCATTGTGCATCATAAACAATTGCATTTTTTTTTTTTTTTTTAAATAAAATAATTTGTAACCTTTTTTAGCCTTTTTTTGCATTTTATTGCTGCTGATCTCCTTCGTTCTTTTTTAACCTTTTTCTTGCCTTGTTTCACTCACTCCAGAAATGCCTGTACATCAGTGCTTTAGACTGGACTTATGATAGTAACAATAGAGGTCCATGCCTGCTTAATGTGTGTTGGCACAGCTCCATCAGGAGTGACAATGCAGGAGCACAATTAGGAGAAAGTTGGCTTCTTATTAGCTGCTTAAAAATAAGCTGCAGATTTTAGAAGACTGAAAACAACTTTTGAGATTGCAATAATATGTTAAAGATTTTATGAGATTATAAAGATTGGGTTTACACCCTGTTCCAAATTATTATGCCAATGATATTTTTCTCATTTATCTAAATAATTGATGTAAATAACAGTCAGCATAATTCTCATGTTATCAACTATTAAGAGTACAATTAAAATGTCATTTTTTTTTTCAAAATAAAAAACTTACAATGCACTGTTCCAAATTATTACTCACAGTAAGTTTCAAAACACTTTATAGGTTGTAAAGAACTGAAAATTGACATGTGTTGTGTTTACAGCATATTTACTGAATTAAAAGCTATTTCAATCAAACTTTGAACAACATTTTAACTTTTTAAACATTTTAACAGGTCACGTTACATTTTAACATAGGACCCCTTATTTGATAGCAGCTTCACAAGTCTGGCATCCATTAAACTTGTGAGTTTTTGGACAGTTTCTGCTTGAATTTGTTTGCAAGATGTCAGAATAGCCTCCCAGAGCTGCTGTTTGGATGTAAACTGCCTCCCACCCTCATAGATCTTTTGCTTGAGGATGCTCCAAAGTGGGGATGAGCTTTGTGTTCGAGTCGAACCCATGTTCGACTCGAACATCGGCTGTTCGCCCGTTTGCTGAATTGCGAACGATATGGGTCGTTCGCGCCAAATTCGTGTGGCGCGTCACGGCCCATAATTCACTGCGGCATCGCTTGGCCAATCACAGCGCCGTCTGTAGAGAGAGCTGCAATTGGCCAAAGCCAGGGTGGCTTTGGCCAATTATGGCTCAGGGGGTTTAGTACATGCCCCACACTATATAAGGCCGCCTGCACGGTGGCCCTGTGTAGTGTGTTCCGGTGTTGAGAGACAGAGACAGAGAGACAGTGTCATTTGATTTAAGTTAGATAGATTAGGCAGGACAGTCAGTCGGTTAGCTGCACTTACAGTGTATTGTGTATATATATGCATCCCAGGTGTTGTATATAAATATATACACTGTATTCAGTTTAGCTAGATCAGTTCCTGTTTTTATATTCCTACTGACAGGCAGGCTTGTGTTGTTACAGTACAGTACAGCTACCTGAAGAAAATTGCTGGTGTTCTTCTGATCCTATTAGTACCACAGTCAGGCAGCTAGACTATTTACAGTTAGTGTAGTGCATCCTCCTCACAGTGTTCAGCTAAAGCTACAAGTTAGTTTAGTGTGACCTCTGCACAGTGTTCAGCTAAAGCTACAAGTTAGTGTAGTGCGACCTCTGCACAGTGTTCAGCTAAAGCTACAAGTTAGTGTAGTGCGTCCTCTGAACAGTGTTCAGCTAAAGCTACAAGTTAGTGTAGTGCACAGTGTTCAGCTAAAGCTACAAGTTAGTGTAGTGCGTCCTCTGAACAGTGTTCAGCTAAAGCTACAAGTTGGTGTAGTGCGACCTCTGCACAGTGTTCAGCTAAAGCTACAAATTAGTGTAATGCGTCCTCTGAACAGTGTTCAGCTAAAGCTACAAGTTAGTGTAGTGCACAGTGTTCAGCTAAAGCTACAAGTTAGTGTAGTGCGTCCTCTGAACAGTGTTCAGCTAAAGCTACAAGTTAGTGTAGTGCATAGTGTTCAGCTAAAGTTTCAAGTTAGTGTAGTGCATCCTCCTCACAGTGTTCAGCTAAACCTACAAGTTAGTGTAGTGCGTCCTCTGAACAGTGTTCAGCTAAAGCTACAAGTTAGTGTAGTGCATAGTGTTCAGCTAAATTTACAAGTTAATGTAGTGCGTCCTCCTCACAGTGTTCAGCTAAAGCTACAAGTTAGTGTAATGCGTCCTCTGAACAGTGTTCAGCTAAAGCTACAAGTTAGTGTAGTGCACAGTGTTCAGCTAAAGTTACAAGTTAGTGTAGTGCGTCCTCCTCACAGTGTTCAGCTAAAGATACAAGTTAGTGTAGTGCGACCTCTGCACAGTGTTCAGCTGAAGCTACCTGTAGAAGGTTGGTGGTGTTTTCCTGATCCTATCCCTACCGCAGGCAGCTACATTATTTACACGTTAGTGTAGTGCATCCTCAGCACAGTGTTCAGCTAAAGCTACCTGTAGAAGGTTGGTGGTGTTTTCCTGATCCTATCACTACCGCAGGCAGCTACATTATTTTAATGTTAGTGTAGTGTATCCTCTTCACAGTGTTCAGCTAAAGCTACCTGTAGAAGGTTGGTGGTGTTTTCCTGATCCTATCACTACCACAGGCAGCTACATTATTTTAACATTAGTGTAGTGCGTCCTCTGCACAGTGTTCAGCTAAAGCTATCTGTAGAAGGTTGGTGGTGTTTTCCTGGTCCTATCACTACCGCAGGCAGCTACATTATTTACACGTTAGTGTAGTGTGACCTCTGCACAGTGTTCAGCTAAAGCTACCTGTAGAAGGTTGGTGGTGTTTTCCTGATCCTATCACTACCGCAGGCAGCTACATTATTTTAACGTTAGTGTAGTGCATCCTCTGCACAGTGTTCAGCTAAAGCTATCTGTAGAAGGTTGGTGGTGTTTCCCTGATCCTATCACTACCGCAGGCAGCTACATTATTTACACGTTAGTCTAGTGCGACCTCTGCATAGTGTTCAGCTAAAGCTACCTGTAGAAGGTTGGTGGTGTTTTCCTGATCCTATCACTACAAACTAAAAGCTTAAAATAGATTTTTTGGCTGGAGCTAAACACGTTAAAAATGTACCAGTTCAAAATTACAAACAGATTCTACTTAACAACAAACCTACAGTCCCTATCTTGTCTGCACTGCCTGTATACTGCTGTTCAGAGTATATAGGGCCTGGGGGTCCCACACCTTTCCTTTTTTAATTTGGGTGCGGGGTTCCCTTTAATATCCATACAAGACCCAAAGGGCCTGGTAATGGACTGGGGGGTACCCATGCCATTTGTCCCACTGATTTTCATCCATATTGCCAGGACCCGACATTACATTAAAGCCGCAAGAAGTTTTAAATGACTTTTTTTCTTTAAAAATTACATTTTGTGCAGGGACTGTTCTAAGCACGGGAAACATGCGCCACTTTACAGGCATACTATAGACACCCCCCAGGTATGATATTTAAAGGAATATTTCACTTTTTTTTTTTTTACTTTAAGCATCATGAAAATCACTGCTCCCGAAAACGGCTGTTTTAAAAGTTTTTTTTTGCATTGATACATGTCCCCTGGGGCAGGACCTGGGTCCCCAAACCCTTTTTAGGACAATACCATGCAAATTAGCCTTTAAAATTAGCACCTTTGATTTCGAACATTCGAGTCCCTCAGACGTCAATGGGGTTCTAACGTTTGTGCGAATTTTCAGTCCGTTCGCAGGTTCTGGTGCGAACCGAACCGAGGGGTGTTCGGCTCATCCCTACTCCAAAGGTTCTCAATAGGATTGAGGTCAGGGCCACACCATGACTTTCTCTCCTTTTATCCCCATAGCAGCCATTGATGCAGAGGTATTCTTTGCAGCATGAGATGGTGCATTGTCATGCATGAGGATTATTTTATTACGGAAAGCATAGTTCTTCCTTCTGTACCAGGGAAAGAAGTGGTCAGTCAGGAACTCCACATACTTTGCAGAGGTCATCTTTACACCTTCGGGGACCCTAAAGGGGCCGACTAGCTCTCTTCCCATGATTCCGTCCCAAAACATGACTCCACCACCGCCTTGCTGACGTTGCAGGCTTGTTGGAACAAGGGTGGCCGTCCACCAACCATCCACTACTCCATCCATCTGGACCATCCAGGGTTGCACGGCACTCATCAGTGAACAGGACTGTTTGAAAATTAGTCTTCATGTATTTTTCTGCCCAATGCAGCCGTTTCTGATTGTGAGCATTGGTTAGTGGTGGCCGAATGAAAGGTTTATGCACAGTTGCAAGACTCTGGAGGACGCTACACCTTGATGTCCATGGGACTCCAGAGGCACCAGCAGCTTCAAATATCTGTTTGCTGCTATGTAATGGTGTTTTAGCAGCTGCTCTCTTGATCCGATGCATGGATCTGGCAGAAATCTTCCTCAATGTGCCTTTATCTGTACGAAACTCGTCTGTGCTCTGAATCAGCGACAAATCTCTTAATAGTGCGATGATCATGCTTAAGTTTTGTGAAATATCTAAAGTTTTCATACCTCGTCCAAGGCATTGAACTATTTCACTCTTTTCGGCAGCAGAGAGATCCTGTTTCTTTCCCATATTACTTGAAAATGGTGCTCTGCTTAATAATGTGGAACACCCTCTTTTAGTAGTTTTTCCTTTAATTGGGCTCACCTGGCAATCTAATTATCACAGGTGTCCGAGATTGTTTTCAGTGATCAAAAGAGCCCTGAGACACAATGCCATTTCAGTTAAACTGAAAAACAAAATATTTAATCTTTGTGACACTGAAATAGAATTTGCATAATAATGTGGAACAGGGTGTAGGTCTAATTTAACCATCCTTTGGGCTCAGGGGTCTTTGGACCTTCTGTTTCCATAATATGCCATGGAAGCAGATAGTACAATAAAACTGATGGTAAAAAATTAAGGATGAGCCAAACACCCCACCCGGTTCGGTTCGCACCAGAATTTGCGAACAGGCAAAAAATTTGGACGAACATCATTAAAGTCTATGGGACATGAGCATGAAAAATCAAAAGTGCTCATTTTAAAGGCTTATATACTTTTTATTGTCATAAAAAGTGTTTGGGGACCCGGGTCCTGCCCCACGGGACATGTATTAATGCAGAAAAAAAGTTTTAAAAACGTCTGTTTTTTCAGGAGCAGTGATTTTAATAATGCTCAAAGTGAAAGAATAAAAATTAACTATTCCTTTAAATATCATGCCTGGGGTGTGTCTATAGTATGCCTGTAAAGTGCCGCAGTTTTCCCGTGTTTAAAACAGTACCACAGCAAAATGACATTTCTAAAGGAAAAAAAGTCATTTAAAACGGATCGCTGCTGTAATGAATTGTCAGGTCTCGGCAACATAGATAAAACTCATTGAAAAAAATGGCATGGATTCCCCCCTCCCAGTCCTTTACCAGGTCCTTTGGGTCTTGTATGAATATTAAGGGGAACCCCAAACCAAATTTTTTTAAAAAGATTGCATGGGTGTCCCCCCAAAATGCATACCAGGCCCTTCAGGTCTGCTATGGATATTAAGGGGAACCCTGCGCCAAATTTTAAAAAATTTGTAGGGGTCCCCCCAAAGTCCATACCAGACCCTTATACGAGCACGCAACCTGGCAGGCCGCAGCAAAATAGAGGGGATGAGAGAGCGCCCCCTCATGAACCATACCAGGCCACTTGCTGTCAACATGGGGAGGGTGCTTTGGAGTAGCCCCCCAAAGCATCTTTCCCCCATGTTGATGGGGACAGGGGCTTTATCCCCACAACCCTTGCCAGTGGTTGTGGGAGTCTGCAGGCAGGGAGCTTATCGGAATCTGAAAGCCCCCTTTAACAAGGGGGCCCCAAGATCCAGGACCCACTATGTGAGTTGGTAACGAGTACATTGTACCCCTACCATTTCACAAAAAAGTGTCAAAAATAATAAAAAAAGACAGAAGACGCTTTGGGACAAGTCCTTTATTAAAAAATAAAAAAATAAAAATGTCCCGTGATGTAGATCCATCTCACGCCGCCTGACGGACCGAAAAAAGAAAAAAAAGCCGCAACAGCTCCGCTGAGTGATGCTTCTTCTCGGTGACAGCTGTTATATAGCTGAGGGCGGGGCCACCCAGTGACGTAGCCAGGTGACCCTGCCCCCCTCTGACACCACGTGACATCAGAGGAAGGTGGGGTCACCTGGATAAGGGCCCGGATAAGAGTCTGGTATGGATTTTGGTGCAGGGTTCCCCTTAAAATCCATACCAGACCTGAAGGGTCTGGTATGGATTTTGGGGGGACCCCTACGCCATTTTTTAAAAATTTGGCGCAAGGTTCCCCTTAATATCCATACCAGACCTGAAGGGTCTGGTATGGATTTTGAGGGGACCCCTGTGCCATTTTTTTTATAAATTTGGCGCAGGGTTTCCTTTAATATCCATACTAGACCTGAAGGGCCTGGTATGGATTTTGGGGGGACCCCTACATCATTTTTTTTTAATTTGGTGCAGGGTTCCCCTTAATATCCACACCAGGCCTGAAGGGCCTGGTAATGGACTGGGGGTGGGAACCCATGCCATTTATTTTAATGAGTTTTATCTCAGTTTTATCAGTTTTATATTACTTTTTTCCTTTAGAAATGTCATTTTGATGTGGTACTGTTTTAATAATAATTTAATTTTTATTGTTTCACTTTAAGAATTATTAAAATCACTGCTCCCGAAAAAAAACAGCAATTTTTAAAACTTTTTTTTGCATTGATACATGTCCCTTGGGGCAGGACCGGTGTCCCGAAACACTTTTTATGACAATAACTTGCATATAAGCCTTTAAAATGAGCACTTTTGTTTTTTCATGTTAGTGTCCCATAGACTTTAAGGGCTTTCGAATTTGCTGCGAACACCGCATAATGTTTGTTGTTCGCTGAATGTCCGAACAACCAAAGTTCGGCCCAAACTTATGCTCGAGCCAAACTGTTCACCCATCCCTAGTAAAAATGTTATACTCAATATTATTTGTAAGAACCAATTGCTTTTCTTGGGATTGTAGTACGGGTAGGTTAATTTTTTGTGTTTACTTTATATTTCATTGTCAAGAAGGGACATTGACAGTCTTGTAGGCCATATGCAATACATCATATTGAGGGGTCCTGTTTACTGGTCTCTCTCCTGACCTGCTACATTGCACAGGGATACCTGGGAAAAGCAAGACTGGCAGTAACAAGACAGCAACGGTAGCAAATAAGTCTCTCTGGAGCTGTAATGTCATTTTTAAAAATACAGTGGATTCTTTTCATAAGAGCATCTCTGAGACTTGAAACGCATATTTGTACAAACAGAATGCTCTTACAACGTCCTGAGGAGAGAAAGCTTTGGGGAGCTGAACAAGGAATTCAGCAGTCATTGTAGAAGTGAAGCAGTAGAGCAACAAAATGTTTTATTACTTTTGAAGCTGAATAACAAATACCAGTTATTGTTCTTTGAAACAACTACAGTAAAAGATCAAGTTAGACACAGTTTAGATAATCAAATACCCATTATCCAGAGACAGTGCCCAGATACAGGGGTTCCAATACGGAAACCTACATGAAAAAATAATGTTGTATGCTGACGACATGCTACTCTTCTTGGGGGACACTGGCCGCTCGTTAGTGGAGGTGATGTCCATAATAAAAACGATCGGACACTATTCCGGGCTAACCATCAACTGGTCCAAGTCAGCTCTGATGATGTTGGAAGGGGATCACGGGGTTACACTCCCTGATGGCTGCCCCATTCCCCTGGTCACTGGTTTCAAATACCTGGGCATCCAAGTGGCGCCCAGGATTGGAGACTACTGCGCTTTAAATATCTACCCCCTGCTTTCCCGTTTTCGAGATAAAATAAACACCTGGAACAACCTGAAGATGTCCTTGGCGGGCAAAGCCAACCTAATTAAAATGATCCTAATGCCACAGCTGCTATACTTCCTACATAATACTCCTGTAGTGATCCCACTTAAAATTTTCAGAATAGTGAATACACTCTTTCGTCAGTTACTATGGAACAACAAAAACCCCAGAATTAAGCTGGAGCAGCTGCAGCAATCAAAGGACAGTGGGGGGTTGGCAGTTCCCAACCCCTGGTTATACTATATAGCGTCCCAATTGCAGCAGCTGGTCGGCTCTATGACACCAGAACCAAAAGGCTCGTCGGCACGGCTGATGTTAATGGCGACTGGGGCAGAGACCATTCCCATGGGCCTTGAGGCACAGTTATTTGCAAAGTCCAACAAACAGACCCCAACACTATCACTAGTACAAAAAATTTGGAATAAGGTTAGACAGCTTCAGGGGGTACAAGGCTTCACTGATTTTAGCCCAATATGGGGCAATCGCTCTTACACAGAGCTGGACAAATTATTACAAGGGCCAAGATGGCGCAAATATGGGGTTAAACTGCTACCACAAATATTCGCAAACGGTAAACCACTCTCCTTTACAGAACTGCAGGATAAATTTCACCTTCCAGATAACATGCTCTATTCATACATTCAGCTGCGACATGCAATTCTCACACAGGGGGACGCGGGGGGTTGGACACTGTCACCCACACCGGTGTTTCATGTTTTGCAATCCAGTAGTGAGACCAAGGGTATTATATCTCAATGCTATCAGATGTTATTAGTGAGGCACTTGCGAGCATACCCATGTAAGGCAATGCTGGCCTGGGAAAGGGACCTTGGTCAGATTACAGAGGAGCAATGGGAGGAGGCCCTGCAGTCTATACCCACTTGCTCCCTCAACGTCGCACAAAAGGTTTCCCAATTATTTATAGCGCTAAGAGTGCACTACACCCCAAAAAAGCTATTTAAAATGGACAGGACGATAGACCCTCTATGTTCCCGCTGCCGTCAACAAGATGGGGACCTTATCCACCTTCTGTGGAGATGTCCGAAGCTCCACAGATATTGGAGGGAGGTGATGGGTACGCTCAATGAGGTATTTCAAACGAAAGTCCCCATAGACCCCATGTGCTGCATACTTGGGGTCCTGGAGGATGAGATCCCGGAAGAATTGGTCAGGGTCGCGTTTTCCAGAGCTTTATTTCAAGCCAGAAAACTTATACTTATGGGTTGGAAGTCAGTGGAACCACCTACTAGTCGCACATGGGTGGAACACATGGGACAAACCCTCATAAGGGAAAAGTATATATATCAACACAGAGGGTGCCCCACCAGGTTTGACCAAATTTGGTCCAAATGGTTGGACACACCGGGGCTAAGCCCGAGAGAGCTAGTGATGTCCAGACTCTTACAATCTCTGTAAATAAAACGAGGAGGTGCAGGACAGTGTAAGCATTATAAGATGTGTGGGTGGGGGGGGGGGGACGAGGATAATGTGTACTTGGATTTGCAGAAGGGTTGTGGTGAGATGGAGAGCAAAGTTGTAATAAACACTGTATGTATGTACATGAAGGATCTCTGCTACAACAAATCCTATGTAATTGAAGAATTGGTGACGATGATCGATGGATAATATGTGAATGTTCAATAAAACCTTTTTTTGATTTAAAAAAAAAATACCCATTATCCAAATGTGCACGTGTTCATCAAAGCAGCTAATCATATATAAGCTTAAATGTGATAACACAAATGATAACACAAGTGATAACACAAATGGCTATTAGGGGCGAGTCAATGGTTCAATCCAAACTTTGCTGTTTGGGCGTTCAAACTAACACCCAAAATTTTGCCTGTTCGCCCACCTGTTCTGAAGGAGCTGAATGTCATATATAAAAGTGTTTTTTCTACCACATTTATATATGACAGCTTCCATCTGTCAATAAATGCTAAGGAAGGGACAGGTGCTGGCCCACACCATGTCTCTAGGCAACTGCTGATATCACTGGCAACATTGACTCACATGGCCGATGAATCCCAGACCATGTGAGGAAAGAGGCAGGGATAGCCCAAATACGGCTTCTGGTCATATTTGGGTAATGACATTGAACAAATATGGCCATGGCCATATTTGGTGAATTGCATCACTACTATGCTTGCCCCTTCCATTACATAGTGGATGACAGCTCTTGGAGCTGTTGTTCGTCAAAGAGCAGTGTCAGGATTGGTCATGTGTGTTGGACCGATTACTTCTTTTAATGAGTCAACGAGTAGCAGAGAGGGCACCATGGCTGACAATGGATGTAGAATAAAAAATGTTAATTAATAAAAAATAAAAAACACTGGTTCTACCTTTGGGTGTCTTTATTCTAAGTTAAATTTTTTTATGAATGAATAGGGGGACCTTGTACCCCTTACTCATTCACATGGGGGGAAGGCAGTATCTGGGGGCCAAAGCAAACCCAGGGCAACTTGGCTCATCCCTAATGGTTGTCTCCAGCTCTGCAGTTACAGTGTTTTAAAATAAACCTTTCACAAAAAAAGCGGGGGATGAAATTACCGACTTGCTTTTAACAATTTGAATCCCCTGGCTCTTATGCTGACCCACTGGTTTCAAATCACTGACCTGGCAAGCCTGCATACCAGTAAAGTCAGAAGCTCCTATATGCATACTTTTTCTGGGTTACTGGCAGAAAGTCCTGCAGCAAGAAAGTTAATATGGCAGCCAAGCAACTAGCATTTGCACAAGGTAGCAACAGCATTTTCTACATTTCTCTTAGGAAATGTTTCCTTTAAAGTCTAACCCAAGGCAATTGTTCCTGTTTTGAATACAGTGAAGTTGGGATAAAAATTCTGTTTGTTTTTTTCAGTCTCTGACTCCACTAGGGAGCTTTTTCTTTGTTTACTTTTCCTGTTATACCAGGACAAGAAGTGGGAAGTGTGGGTGCCACCGAGACAGGAAGGCACAAACAGCAATAATGAACATTATCAAAGGTTTAAACCCTTTCTCACATTACTAAACATGTTATTTTGTTTTTGCCATGTCCCCAATGAAAAGATATTCCATAACCTATTTTTTCTGACATATAATAAAGGGGGAATCTCCTGAACAGACAGGAATACAAAAGTCTGACAAGGACTCTAATGTCCCATACACACAGTCGGATTTTCGAATGGAAGAGGGATAATCTGCGCTACCCTTTGAATAAATCAATCAGCCATGTAAAATGTTACTTGCAAAAATAGCTACATTAAAGTGAAAAAAAGGTGCTGCAACAATGTAAAATGTTACTTGCAAAAATTGCTACATTAAAGTGAAAAAAAGGTGCTGCAACAATGTAAAATGTTACTTGCAAAAATTGCTACATTAAAGAGACAAAAAGGTGCTGCAACATAGAAACCTTGAATATGAGGTTTGAAAGATATATAGAAAAAACTAAGTGCGCTACCTACAGTGGTAAATCAATAAATAGTAAATAATAAATGAAAATAAATAAATTAAGTTATAAATGAATAAATATTGAATGAATTGAACGGTCCATCAAAGGGTTAAATAATGTCCTAAAAAGAGGTGTTTTTAGGGACAAATTCTTCTCTTGAAATAGTGCCGTCTTCACCATAAATCTTCACAGGTCAAGTAAAAGTGAAGATAAGCTGCTTACCAGATATGTTGGATCCCTACTACAGAGATCTTTCAGGCTCAGGAGGATAGGTGACTCTGCAACCAGAGAACAGCTGATTCGTATCCAAACAAAGTTTACTCCACGTCTGGCAGTTCCCAGTGCTGCAGCGGCAGCCAGGAATGTTCTTAGTATCCACTGCTCCGACAATGCCGCTCTTGATATATAGTATTAAGGAGAGGAAGAGAGACGCTTCATAGTGTAGTAGGTTAAAATCCTTTATTCCACATGACGGACGACTGACATCAAAAGCACAAAGCAAACACAACTGCAAACGAAAAAATACACAGCCGTGGCTGAAGCCGATCAGCTGGTATGTGGTGACGTCAGGTCCTCAGGCTCCGTCTGACGCTGTGTTTCTCCATAAGAGGCATTGACTGGGAGAGGGGCCTCCTCTCCCAGTCGATGCCTCTTACGGAGAAACGCATCTCTCTTCCTCTCCTTAATACCATATATCACGAGCGGCATTGTTGGAACAGTGGATACTAAAAACATTCCTGGCTGCCGCTGCAGCACTGGGAACTGCCAGACGTGGAGTAAACTTTGTTTGGATAGGAATAAGCTGTTCTCTGGTTGCGGAGTCAACTATCCTGAGCCTGAAAGATCTCTGTAGTAGGGATCCAACATATCTGGTAAGCAGCTGCTCAGAATCAAGCAGAGATGTTGGAACTTCCAACAAATGTTTGAGAGCAGGTTCCCAAAGTTTCCGACAACAAGACTTGTCGGAAATTCCGAGCATGTCTACACAATTCCGACGCACAAAATTCCATGCATGCTCGGAATCAAGCAGAAGAGCCGCACTGCCTATTGAACTTAATTTTTCTCGGCTCGTCGTACATGTTGTGCATCACCGTGTTCTTGACGTTTGGAATTTCCAACTACATTTGTGTGATTTGTGTGTATGCAAGACAAGTTTGAGCCAACATCCTTTGGAAAAAAATCCACGTTTTCTTTGTCGGAATATCCTATCGCGTGTACATAGCATAAAAGTCGGGACATACACATAATTTTTCAGGAAGAGCCTAAAGTACAGCAAACGTGTAACCTTTCAGAAAATGCCAAAGATAACACACACGCATGGCTCAAAATCCCCATCCTTACAATAGGAATGGCAATTATATATTGCTGGTGAAATTTGCTAGACACCCAAAAAATATTTAATGGTTGAATTTTAGTCCACCAATGGCTGTAAATTACATTGAATTTGGTTTCCTAGTGTTGTTCCCACAGGGGCTTTGTAAGGTTGGCAGTTGCAGCTGGTGTTTACATTTTTTTGAAGGGGTGCAAACAAATTGAAAATTCTGAAAAATACTGAAAAAAACCCATCAATTGCAGCCTCACTGTGCCCATCAAATGGCACAGTGGCTGCCAGGGCCGGTACAAGGCAGGGGCGGAAGGGGCGGATGCCCTGGGCGGTACAATTTGTGGGAGGGAGGGGGGCGCAGGTGAAGTGCTCGCAGTGTGCTTCACAGTACACACTAGTTGGCACCCCTCGCTGTACTGTAATTGTCTGTACCTTACTGCTGTAATGTGCCAAGTGCGCTCCTGCACCTGGCACAAGCCTACACAGTCTGCACCGGCTATCCTGTCAGAGCTGCCCCTTCACTCCCCCTATGAAGGCGCTTTGTAGTCCCGTCGGCGTGACGTCACTCACGGCTGGAGGCGGTATAGGAGAAGAGCAGGGAGCTGCTGCCGAAGCTGCGGGAGGAGCCGCCGAGGAGGAACCAGCAGTTCAGAAAAAACGTGTGTATTGCCAGCCCTCTCCTCTCCGACCTGTCAGGTAACACATAGCCAGTAGAGGAAGTTTTATGCAGAGCTCACTTCCTCTACTGGCTTTTCTGTGTTAGCTCTGGGCACTCACTGCTGCTGCCCTCGAGCCCTTGTGCATGCTTCTGCCACCAGCACTGTAAGCCACAGCTGCAGTGACTCCAGAGGCAGCTTGTCCCCGCTTGCTGCTGCTACTGAGACATTGTAGCACGGAGCCGAGGAGCTCTGAATCTCCTCATCGGCTCTGTGCTACAGCAGGTGGAGCTCTCTGTACTCTGAATAAAAAAAAAAAAAAGCCTGCACATACCATAGAGACTGGTGGCTATCGGAAGAGGTGAGGGATTGCCAAACACTGAAGTTGAACAGAGAGGACAGGAGTGCACTGTAAAGGTGTGGGGGATGGGGGAATATGTGCTGAGAGAAGAGGTAGCAATTTGTGTGTAGTGATTTAATATATTAATATTATATTGGGTGTATTATTATAAAATGATGATGATATAAGTACTCTTCCGCAGCAACCCAATTCTTCCAGAGAGATGCACTTTATTGACTTCCAACACAGAACAAAGTCCAAAGTCCACAGATGACAAAGAAATCCGACAGAGGAAATATAATTCAGAAACCCATCTCCTAGGCCTGTGCGTTCCCAGCCATGCTCAGACAAGCCCCACTCATACACATACAAGCCTCACTTACTTACTAAACCTATAGACTGAATGCCGTGTTATATTCACCAGGCATTGAATGGCTGAGCAATTTGATTGGCCTTTCAATTTAGCTTTAGTCTTTCAAACAGACAACAACCCCCAGCCGTGAACAGCTGTGAACCACCCCAATTTGCACTCCCGCATATCAACATCAACAAGTCCCCTTTAGATATGTGTATATCACCTGAACACCCTTTTGAATACCTTTTGGAATACTTACATTCCTGCATATCCACAAGCCCTCCTGATAAATTAGCCCCACAGGAGGGAGCCTCCGCTAGGCCAACCCAAAACACTTCCTGATCCCATTGTTACCCCCTCAGGTCTAATTACCATCAATAAATATTTCTTCTATGGTCCTTTAAACAATGTACCCTTTGAAATGTTCAATCAGGTTAACAGCCCATACCTCACACCCCTAGGTAGACTTGCATGAGATTAGCACATCAAAGGATCTTCAACTGTTATATTAAAATTGAGCTGGCTTGGACAATTTCTGCTCAACCCATACTCCAATACAATATTATACATTGGCCAATATTATACATTATAAATTGGCCAACATATTACAACATTGTGCAGAGGGAACAGTGAAAGGGGGGGGTTAGCAGAGAGGAGATCTGGGGGGATTTGTAGAGAAAGGAGAGCTAGAGGGATGTGTGCAGAAAGGAGATCTGGGGGATGTGTGCAGAGAGGAGATCTGGGGGGATTTCTACAGAAAGGAGAGCTGGAGGGATGTGTGCAGAGAGGAGATCTGGGGGGGATTTGTAGAGAAAGGAGAGCTGGAGGGAATGTGTGCAGAGAGGGATCTGGGGGGATTTGTAAAGAAAGGAGAGCTGGAGGGATGTGTGAATAGAGGGATCTGGGGGGAATTGTAAAGAAAGGAGAGCTGGAAGGATGTGTGCAGAGAGGGATCTGGGGGGATTTGTAAAGAAAGGAGAGCTGGAGGGATGTGTGCAGAGAAGGATCTGGGGGGATTTGTAAAGAAAGGAGAGCTGGAGGGATGTGTGCAGAGAGGAGATCTGGGGGGATTTGTAGAGAAAAGAGAGCTGTAGGGATGTGTGCAGAGAGGAGATCTGGGGGGGATTTGTACAGAAAGGAGAGCTGGAGGGATGTGTGAATAGAGGGATCTGGGTGGATTTGTACAGAAAGGAGAGCTGGAGGGATGTGTGAATAGAGGGATCTGGGGGATTTGTACAGAAAGGAGAGCTGGAGGGATGTGTGAATAGAGGGATCTGGGGGATTTGTACAGAAAGGAGAGCTGGAGGGAATGTGTGCAGAGAGGAGATCTGGGGGGATTTGTAAAGAAAGGAGAGCTGGAGGGATGTGTACAGAGAGGAGATCTGGGGGATTTGTACAGAAAGGAGAGCTGGAGGGATGTGTGAATAGAGGGATCTGGGGGGGATTTGTACAGAAAGGAGAGCTGGAGGGATGTGTGCAGAGAGGAGATCTGGGGGGATTTGTACAGAAAGGAGAGCTGGAGGTAATGTGGGCAAGAATACCTGCGGAAATCCCCAGAGAGTGAACAGTGACAATAATTGGGGGGGGGGGGGGCGCAGTTTGCCATCTTCGCCCTGGGCACCAAATGACCTTGTCCCGGCACTGGTGGCTGCATTTGATGGGCACAGTGGCTGCTAGTGATGGTACTGTGTCCATCAAATTCAGCCACTGTGCCCATCAATTGCAACCACTGTGCCCATCAAATGCAGCCACTGTGCCTATCAATTGCAGGCACTGTGCTCCATGAAATGCAGCCACTGTGCCCATCAATTGCAGCCACTGTGCCCATAAAATATTCCCACTGTGCCATCAAATGCAGCCACTGTGCCCATCAAATATAGCCACTCTGCCATCAATTGCAGCCACTGTGCCCATCAAATGCAGCCACTGTGCCCATCAAATGCTGCCACTGTGCCATCAAATGCTGCCACTGTGCTCATCAGTTGCAGCCACTGTGCCCCATCAAATGCAGCCACTGTGCCCATCAAATGCTGCCACTGTGCCCATCAAATGCTGCCACTGTGCCCCATCAAATGCTGCCACTGTGCCCATCAAATGCTGCCACTGTGACTGCCATGCTGGCTTGCCATCTGACCGGAACTTACCCTATTTTGGTGGTGGGTCAGGCAGTGGGTGATGCAGGGAGCTGTGGGACCTTGCAGCGGGTCAGACAGCGGCTCCTGTGTCCTCCATGCATCTCCTCCCTTCCTCCTGATAGGCGTCCAATAGTAGTGCCTGTCCTTTCAGCCAATCAGGTGACGGGTAACAGACCCACGCTTCCTGACTGGCAGAGAGGCGGTTTAGTGTTAGAAAAGCGAATATTCATTCTCTTTTCTAACACACCTGAGTGGACTCTGAGTGCAATGCTTTGTGCTCTGAGTTCACCTTTTTTGAAGCTGATTAGAACCTAAAAAATACACCTTCGCCGCTGTAATTCAGGCTCCCGGGATTTTAAAAAGGGCCAGGCACCTGAATAGGGGGTGGCGGTGGCAGCCATGAATAGATTCATGCTATGTATGAATCTATCCATTGTTTATATAGGGTGGATTGGAACAGGGGGGGGCACCCCTGCATCAGAGCAGAGGTCTAACAAAGAACCACAGGGCCCTGGTGCAAAATATGATCATAGGGACCACTCCTCTAGCAATTGCAATGCATTATGGGATGTTTTGTGGAGCAATTTCCACCAAATGTCCCAAAAGTATGTTTTTACCCAAATATCCAAACAAGGAATGGTATGCAAAAATAATGTAAAACAATATAACAAAACATATATAAAATAATAATTAAAAAAAAAAAAAAGATAAATACAGTATATGATAAAAAAATACTCTCTTTTATTAAAGGTATCTTGGGAAGTAATATTTTGCTTGACATCATCTACAATACTTTTTACTCTGGACTGCTATATTGTATCGTTTAAAAAAAAATTTGGGCAGCTCAAGCCAACCACACATAGAGTGCTTGGTTAACATGGAGGGGTCACTAATATTCTAGAGGTGATCCATATCTTTAGTGAATCACCCCTAGAAGCTTGTGACATCTTCCTTATATATGGTTAAGCATAGTAATCCTTCACCAGCCTGTATTTGAACCTTTGTGGCAAACACACAGTCAGTATTATTTATCAAAAGCTTTTGTGTGAATACAGTTGTGAAGTCAGGGGCACATTGAGAGGAAAGAGGTATCTGCTGGCATAAAGGAATGTCTATTTAGGGTATTTAGGTGGAAGTTGATTTGTGTGTGACATTAGTAGACTCTGTTCCAGTTTATTCAAATTTTGCATATATGGAGTTTAGAACTGAATAACATAATGCGAAAATGATCCACATTTTCAGCACCCAGCAATGAGCATGACAGCTTAAAGAGACACTGATAACTTTTCCCACCTTGCCACTCTTGCCTCCAATGCAGTCAGGGACAATGTCCGGAGCTGCCGAATATGGAGAAACATGTGTCCTCCTCCCATGTGACAGTTCTGGGGTCTAGAAGCCAACCGCTGGAGCCAAGCACTGTCACATGATCAGGGAAATGTTGTCACTGTTCCAGACACAAGCTGACATTCTTTGGATTTCAATGCTGGCTGCAGTGAAGGTAGGAGCTGCGGGGGTGCTGTGATAAGGTGAGTATATCTGGGGAAAAGATTTAACAAAAACGCTGTTACTTGGCCCTGCATGGGCAAAGTGACAGTTGTCTTTTTGAAGTTATAAACTCCTCATGGTTGATTGATAAGTCACAAAACCACATTGCCAAAATGTTTTTGACAGTGGAAATCCGACATGACATTTCCACCAAACGTTTGGCCCAATCTGGTCTGATGTCATTTTTGTATCCTGAGCAAAGTGTTGTTTAGAGTTATTTACTATTTTATGATTTTATGGCATTTAATTTGTTTGAAAACTTTGTTTGAAACTGACAATAATGTGTTAACATATCATCACACGTTTTCTGCCTTGTCTTTGTCAGAAGTCCCAGTTGCTATGCCTCACCGACTCTCTTTAATGCTGGAAGCTATAGCATCATCACTAATATCTGGTTGGCAGGGTCACCAAGACATAGCAACATAGTTGTCAGAACTAAGTGAATAGGACAAGACAGACAAAACAACACATTAAATAAGATATATTGCTCCAAATATCATGTGTTGGAAAATAAACTAGGAAATAGATGACTGTGATTAAAGATTTTGTATGCCAGGCTTTATTATGTCATCTCAATTAGTAATGATAAGATGCTGATTGATTTGTGATGTATTCTGATTTTCCATGAAGGAATACTTAACTTTGTACATTGCTCTCCAGCTGTATGCATATGTGTTTTCAGTTTGTCTTCTCCATTTACAGCTTAAAGGATAATGATTGGACAGGCCAATTATTTTGCCATTTAGGCCAAATGTAATGTATTCTTCTAGTTACAACTCTAAAATTGTATGATCATGAATATTAAATAGTAGAGAAGGGATATTCAATCAGATGATACACATGATGCGCCAATACAATGTACTGTGGAAAAGTAAAAGATCTCCTAGTTCATGTTCAAACCCTGTGCACTGACCAGAACATTGAGACTAGTAGAAACTTCAGGTTTAAAGTTTATTTACTGTCTAGTCAAAACTTTTTTCGTTTTGGATAGAGTATGAAAAAGTTAAAGCCCCAACATTTATTTTTTGGTATCCAATGAGTAAGTTTCCTGTTGGTTCTTGTCCCAGAGGCACAACAGGAAGTGAAAACCCCTTCATGCCGACCGTACGCAAATATGCTGCCTCGGCTTGAAGGGGTTGTATCGGGGTAATGCATGCAGCTGCACGCATCACCCCGGTACCGTTTTTTAGAGAAGACAGTCAGCTTTCTTGGGATGACAACCAATGCAGCTAGCAGCCGCTCAGCTGTTATCTCAAGAAGTGGGAGGGGACATTCCCGTCCCCCCTCCCAACACCTTCCGCAGCTCTCACATCCCAGCAGGAGGCCCGAGCGACCAGCCGACACGTCCGCCGCTGGCCAGAGATCTGAATGAACACAGAATCGGATTTACTGAACACTTCCGGTTTACTGAAGACTTCAAGGCACCAAATTTTAAAAAATGACAGCCTTCAAAACAGCCCAACTTGGCATTTGAATGCTTTTAAGTGCAAAGGAGGGATTTAGGGTCTTATAGACCCCAGATCCCTCCATAAACAGTACCTGTCACTGCCTATTACTGTCATAAGGGATGTTTACATTCCTTGTAACCGCAATAAAAATGATCAGAATTTTTAAGAAAAATAAGAAAAATAATAATAAATAAATAAGAAAAAAATGTAAAATAAAATTTAAAGTGCCCTGTCCCAGCGTGCTCATGAGCAGAAGCAAATGCATATGTAAGTCACGCCCACAAATGTAAACAGTGTTTAAACCACACATGTGATGTATCACCGTGATTGTTAGAGCAAGAGCAATAATTCTCTGTAACTCTAAACTGGTAACCTGTAGAAATTTTTAGAGCTTCACCTATGGAGATTTTTAAGTACAGCAGTTTGTTGCCATTCCACGAGTGTGCGCAATTTCAAAGCATGACATGTTAGGTATCTATTTACTCAGTGTAACAGCATCTTTCACATTATATTAAAAAAATTGAGCTAACTTTACTGTTTAATTATTTTTTTTATTCATGAAAATGTTTTTCTTCCCAAAAAATTGCATTTGAAAGACCGCTGCGCAAATACCGCGTGACATAAAATATTGCAATGATTGCCAATTTGTTCTCTAGAGTCTCTGCTAAAAAAAATGTACAATAATGTTTGGGAGCTCTAATTAATTTTATAGCAAACAATGCAGATTTTTTCCATAGGGGCTGGCATGTTCATGCTACCCTTGACACCCTATTTACTATGGATTATACCTTACTATTTCCTAGGAATCCTTGGCTGGTTAACTTGTTAGATCTACATCCATGATATTGGTGCCATTCCCTTATCTTTTTGGATCTGCAGCTGAGCTATTACCTCTGGGGCTTTTTTGATGGTCGGCTCCCCTTTGCATAAATGATTGATTATATGAACAAGGTAAGTGCACTGTGGGCCAGCCAGTGATATAGTTTCAAGTGGTTAGGTCCATATGCTTTATGGTTAATTATGGGGATTGTCCTCTTTTATATATCTTATACAGCATTATCTTTAAACATTTAAAGCACCAACCATAAGCTCCACATGTAAAGTCAACATCTCCCCTCTCAAACTCTGTCACCCTTTTGTTTAAATACTGTGATGAACCTTAGTGGGTGCGTATCATCATTATATATTTTTGCTTATTAGATTTACTATGTATATGGGGCCTAGGACAACAGTGAGGGATCTCCTGTATCTTATGATTTACCCAATTGGCAATTACTCTAATGGGTGTTTTATGCCTCATATTTATTGATATACACCCTCTGTCATATTTTGACAGTTTTCTTATCACTTTTTATCCTATTCTGACTCCCACACTCGCCCGAGAGACTGCCTTACGGCCTTGAGGTTCCTGGGTGTTGGTTTCAGCTCTGTTGGTGAGTTGTCTGTGCTCATTCCTTCTATCTTTGGTGATACATTACAGATGGGGACCAATGTATTCATTTTTATATAATTTTCAATGTTTAGGGACATATTGCAGTTATGGGATGATCCATTGGGATGGCAGTTGCCCATTTGTTTACCCCTCTTTTTTCTGTGAGCCCAATGTATTGCCTTATGAAGATTGCTTACACATGTTTGATTTTTTGTAGAACAATCACTCTCTGAAATATACTCCTGAAGAAGCAGTCCATCCGCAAAACAGTTCTTGAACTGGGAAGGAATGAATATCTAATCTCTCATCCTGAGTGGATATGTGTATCCTCTTCCAGTTCTTGTCAGAGTTACGATATTGTTTCAATATATCATGTTTCTGCCCTTGTGGGTCTTTTTTCATTGTTACCCTTTAATAAAATGATATATATTTTTTACAAATCTTTTTGTGAGTCCTTATCGTACCATGAAAGTCCAAAGCTGCCTCCAATCTTCTGCCCTTCTTTTGAACTGATAGAACGAAGATACATTATTACATATATAACTTTAATTCAGTAGTGACCAATATTCAGCAATGAAATCTTACTCCAGGCTGAAACTTAACTAGGGTACTTCACAAGCCATAGATTCAAGTTCATTGGTGTAAAACTCAAACAACAGACAAACTTACTGGTTTTATGTCATAGAAAAGTTTTTATTTTTGTTTTTTTGATTGGATATTACTATGTACAGTGGGGACGGAAAGTATTCAGACCCCTTTAAATTTTTCACTCTTTGTTATATTGCAGCCATTTGCTAAAAGTATTTAAGTTCATTTTTTTCCTCTTTAATGTACACACAGCACCCCATATTGACAGAAAAACACAGAATTGTTGACATTTTTGCAGATTTATTAAAAAAGAAAAAATGAAATATCACAAGGTCCTAAGTATTCAGACCCTTTGCTCAGTATTTAGTAGAAGTACCATTTTGATCTAATACAGCCATGAGTCTTTTTGGGAAAAAAGCAACAAGTTTTTCACACCTGAATTTGAGCATCCTCTACTAAGTATTTAGCAGAAGCTCCCTTTTGATCTAATACAGCCATGAGTCTTTTAGGGAAAGATGCAACAAGTTTTTCACACCTGGATTTGGGGATCCTATGCCATTCCTCCTTGCAGATCATCTCCAGTTCTGTCAGGTTGGATGGTAAACGTTGGTGGACAGCCATTTTTAGGTCTCTCCAGAGGTGCTCAATTGGGTTTAAGTCAGGGCTCTGGCTGGGCCATTCAAGAACAGTCATGGAGTTGTTGTGAAGCCACTCCTTCATTATTTTAGCTGTGTGCTTAGGGTCATTGCCTTGTTGGAAGATAAGAAGATAAACCTTCGGCCCAGTCTGAGGTCCTGAGCACTCTGGAGAAGGTTTTCGTCCAGGATATCCCTGTACTTGGCCGCATTCATATTTCCCTCAATTGCAACCAGTCGTCCTGTCCCTGCAGCTGAAAAACACCCCCACAGCTTGATGCTGCCACCACCATGCTTCACTGTTGGGACTGTATTGGACAGGTGATGAGCAGTGCCTGGTTTTCTCTACACATACAGCTTAGAATTAAGGCCAAAAAGTTCTATCTTGGTCTCATCAGACCAAAGAATCTTATTTCTCACCATCTTGGAATCCTTCAGGTTTTTTTTTAGCAAACTCCATGCAGGCTTCCATGTGTCTTGCACAGAGGAGAGGCTTCCGTCGGGCCACTTTACCATAAAGCCCCGACTGGTGGAGGGCTGCAGTGATGGTTGACTTTCTACAACTTTCTCCTATCTCCCGACTGCATCTCTGGAGCTCAGCCACAGTGATCTTTGGGTTCTTCTTTACCTCTCTCACCAAGGCTCTTCTCCCCTGATAGCTCAGTTTGGCCGGACGGCCAGCCCTAGGAATGGTTCTGGTCATCCAAAACATCTTCCATTTAAGGATTATGGAGGCCACTGTGCTCTTAGGAACCTTAAGTGCAGCAGACATTTTTGTACCTTAGCTAGATCTGTGCCTTGCCACAATTCTGTCTCTGAGCTCTTCAGGCACTTCCTTTGACCCCATGATTCTCATTTGCTCTGACATGCACTCTGAGCTGTAAGGTCTTATATAGACAGGTATGTGGCTTTCCTAACCAAGTCCAGTCAGTATAATCAAACACAGCTGGACTCAAATGAAGGTGTAGAACCATCTCAAGGATGATCAGAAGAAATGGACAGCACCTGAGGTAAATATATGAGTGTCACAGCAAATGGTCTGAATACTTAGGACCATGTGATATTTCAGTTTTTCTTTTTTAATAAATCTGCAAAAATGTCAACAATTCTGTGTATTTGTCTGTCAATATGGGGTGCTGTGTGTACATTAATGAGGAAAAAAATGAACTTAAATGATTTTAGCAAAAGGCTGCAATATAACAAAGAGTGAAAAATTTAAGGGGGTCTAAATACTTTCCATCTCCACTGTATACACACAATAATGTGTGCACCATTTTTAGTGAATCTCCCCTTGCATGTGCATAGAAGCCCCTGTTTACCATGGAAGTGAACTCTAATCCTTGTGATACCATAGCTGCATGGATATACTGATCACTAGATTGCTATGGGTTTGGTGCCCATTTACATGAAGCCTTACCCAAAATCCAATTTGTACATGGGATTTATGCCCAATATCATGAATGTGCAAAATACATATGTAAGCAATTAAATATCCTAAAGACAAGTAATATGCTTCAATAAACAAATTCACAAAGCATTTTCAGAAAATGTGTAATTTTGTTTAAATGGAGTGCATGGTAACTAATCATATTCCAGCTGTCATTCTGTAGTGCAAATAAAAAATTGTGACAAATGTGACAAAAATTGCAATGACAAATGTGGATGCAATAATCACTCTCCTTTAAGAGACTTTAAGGCACAAGTTAATGGACTCTGAGGCAAGGAGAAGCAAAGACTGTAGGCTTCAATTAGCGCCAGCCATGCCTTGACTGCCCAAGTGTTCCTTGAGTAGTGGTGTTAAAGTACAAAGCATCAGTCTACTGCAGATACACATGCCAAAACCGCAAGTTTTGGACGTAGATCCATTAGTCGCCCTCAGATCTGTTAGTCACCCTTATGGCTCCATGATACAATCTGTTCAGCCCAAACACTGAGCCCAATTTTTTTTATTGATTGCCTTGAAGCACCTTTAAAAATGAGAACTAGTATTCTTCTGTGCACAGAAAGGCAAAATGGGTATCAACAGAAGCTTCCCATTTACAAGGCAGCACAATAGCTAAGTGATTAGCACTCATGCCTATAAGTTCCGTGCACTGGGTTTAAATCCCCCAAGTTTGCATTGAGTTGTCATATCCTCCCTGGGTTTGTGCATATTTCCTGCAGATTCTTCCATAATCTAAAACCATATAGGTAGGTAGGTTCAAGAGTCATTGTGTTTGAGCATGTCAAAGTGACAGTGTCTTTGCAAAGGCTGACTCCCTGACTCACCTTGCCATCATCCCCTTGCAACTTCTATAGTGAGTGAGAATACCCACCATGTCTGTAAATAGAGGAGCATGTGACCTGTCCTCAGAATTGCCAACTGTCAGTATTTTTACTGGCAGCCAGAAGGTTGTCAGTTAAAAAAATGGCCGTGACACTTGACTTGCTCTGTTCTGGTCTGGAGCCATCCGAGACCATCCAAGTGCCTGCTACAGTATGTTTGAGTAGCGCCGGCGGGGGCGGGTCTGGCAGAGGCAGTGCCTGAGCGTGTGGGCGTTTAGGCGTTCCCGATCTTTTCTAGACACTTTGGTGCACAGTCACCATGGTACTTTAACTGAAACATCTGCTGAATCCAGAAAGGGTAGGCCTTGTCATAAATACCAGTTTTGTAGATTCATCTATGCTGCACGAGGCATTACGCTTCCCAATGGTCGCTTTTTTAAACCTAACTTTTCTGCCACATGCCAATCTATTGGCATTGTTTATATCATGATATGTGAATGCCAGATGTTCTATGTTGGCAAAACCAAACGTCCCTTCTTCTGTAGAATCAGGGACCATGTGTCCCTGATCCAGAAGAAGAGAATGGAAACCCCAATTAGCCGACATATAGGCCTGTATCATAATTTTGATAGTAGCAAAATGCATTTTTATGCTCTTGAGCATATTCCCCCTGGAGATAGAGGGGGGAATTATGACAAGCTACTGTTACAGCGAGAGGCTCGCTGGATACACAATCTATCGGCTTTAAAACCTCCAGGCCTTAATGACGCCTTTAGCTTTAAATCATTTCTGTAATCATGCCAGATATAAAATTTGGGATGAGACTTTCCCCCCTTTTTTTTTCTTCTTTTCTTCTTTCTGCTCTCATTTCATTTTTTTATTTCATATTATAATATTTTTTCTTCATCTTTTTTTCTCTTTTTTTCCATTTTTTAACCACTTGCCGACCGCCGCACGACTATATACGTCGGCAGAATGGCACGGGCAGGCAAAAGGACTTACAGGTACGTCCTTGCCTGCCCGCGGGTGGGGGGTCCGATCGGACCCCCCCCGGTGCCTGCGGCGGTCGGCAAATCTCCCCCGGCGATCGGTGGTGAGGGGGAGGCCATCCATTCGTGGCCCCCCCCTCACAATCGCTCCCAGCCAATGGGATCATTTCCCTGCCTCTGTATTGTACACAGAGGCAGAGGAAATGATGTCATCTCTCCTCGGCTCGGTATTTTCCGTTCCGGGCCGAGGAGAGAAGACTGTAATGTGAGTGCACCAACACACTACACACACAGTAGAACATGCCAGGCACACAAAACACCCCGATCCCCCCCCCGATCGCCCCCCGATCCCCCCCCAATCACCCCCCCCTGTCACAAACTGACACCAAGCAGGTTTTTTTTTTTTTTTTCTGATTACTGTATTGGTGTCAGTTTGTGACAGTTACAGTGTTAGGGCAGTGAGTATTAGGCCCCCTTTAGGTCTAGGATACCCCCCTAACCCCCCCTAATAAAGTTTTAACCCCTTGATCACCCCCCGTCACCAGTGTCGCTAAGCGATCATTTTTCTGATCGCTGTATTAGTGTCGCTGGTGACGCTAGTTAGTGAGGTAAATATTTAGGTTCGCCGTCAGCGTTTTATAGTGACAGGGACCCCCATATACTATCTAATAAATGTTTTAACCCCTTGATTGCCCCCTAGTTAACCCTTTCACCACTGATCACTGTATAACCGTTACGGGTGACGCTGGTTAGTTTGTTTATTTTTTATAGTGTCAGGGCACCCGCCGTTTATTACCGAATAAAGATTTAGCCCCCTGATCGCCCGGCGGTGATATGCGTCGCCCCAGGCAGCGTCAGATTAGCGCCAGTACCGCTAACACCCACGCACGCAGCATACGCCTCCCTTAGTGGTATAGTATCTGTACAGATCAATATCTGATCCGATCAGATCTATACTAGCGTCCCCAGCAGTTTAGGGTTCCCAAAAACACAGTGTTAGCGGGATCAGCCCAGATACCTGCTAGCACCTGCATTTTGCCCCTCCGCCCGGCTCGGCCCAGCCCACCCAAGTGCAGTATCGATCGATCACTGTCACTTACAAAACACTAAACGCATAACTGCAGCGTTCGCAGAGTCAGGCCTGATCCCTGCGATCGCTAACAGTTTTTTTGGTAGCGTTTTGGTGAAATGGCAAGCACCAGCCCCAGGCAGCGTCAGGTTAGTGCCAGTAGCGCTAACACCCACGCACCGTACACCTCCCTTAGTTGTATAGCATCTGAACGCATCAATATCTGATCCGATCAGATCTATACTAGCGTCCCCAGCAGTTTAGGATTCCCAAAAACGCAGTGTTAGCGGGATCAGCCCAGATACCTGCTAGCACCTGCGTTTTGCCCCTCCGCCCGGCCCAGCCCAGCCCACCCAAGTGCAGTATCGATCGATCACTGTCACTTACAAAACACTAAACGCATAACTGCAGCGTTCGCAGAGTCAGGCCTGATCCCTGCAATCGCTAACAGTTTTTTTGGTAGCGTTTTGGTGAACTGGCAAGCACCAGCCCCAGGCAGCTTCAGGTTAGTGCCAGTAGCGCTAACACCCACGCACGCACCGTACACCTCCCTTAGTGGTATAGTATCTGAACTGATCAATATCTGATCTGATCCGATCAGATCTATACTGGTGTCCCCAGCAGTTTAGGGTTCCCAAAAACGCAGTATTAGCGGGATCAGCCCAGATACCTGCTAGCACCTGCATTTTGCCCCTCCGCCCGGCCCAGCCCAGCCCACCCAAGTGCAGTATCGATCGATCACTGTCACTTACAAAACACTAAACGCATAACTGCAGCGTTCGCAGAGTCAGGCCTGATCCCTGCGATCGTTAACAGTTTTTTTGGTAGCGTTTTGGTGAACTGGCAAGCGCCAGCGGCCTAGTACACCCCGGTCATAGTCAAACCAGCACTGCAGTAACACTTGGTGACGTGGCGAGTCCCATAAGTGCAGTTCAAGCTGGTGAGGTGGCAAGCACAAATAGTGTCCCGCTGCCACCAAGAAGACAAACACAGGCCCGTCGTGCCCATAATGCCCTTCCTGCTGCATTCGCCAATCCTAATTGGGAACCCACCACTTCTGCAGCACCCGTACTTCCCCCATTCACATCCCCAACCAAATGCAGTCGGCTGCATGAGAGGCATTTTCTTTATGTCCTCCCGAGTACCCCTACCCAACGAACCCCCCCAAAAAAGATGTGTGTCTGCAGCAAGCGCGGATATAGGCGTGACACCCGCTATTATTGTCCCTCCTGTCCTGACAATCCTGGTCTTTGCATTGGTGAATGTTTTGAACGCTACCATTCACTAGTTGAGTATTAGCGTAGGGTACAGCATTGCACAGACTAGGACACACTTTCACAGGGTCTCCCAAGATGCCATCGCATTTTGAGAGACCCGAACCTGGAACCGGTTACAGTTATAAAAGTTACAGTTACAAAAAAAGTGTAAAAAAAAAAAAAAAAAAAACACAAACAAAAATATAAAATAAAAAATAATAGTTGTCGTTTTATTGTTCTCTCTCTATTCTCTCTCTCTCTATTCTCTCTATTGTTCTGCTCTTTTTTACTGTATTCTATTCTGCAATGTTTTATTGTTATTATGTTTTATCATGTTTGCTTTTCAGGTATGCAATTTTTTATACTTTACCGTTTACTGTGCTTTATTGTTAACCATTTTTTTGTCTTCAGGTACAGCATTCACGACTTTGAGTGGTTATACCAGAATGATGCTTGCAGGTTTAGGTATCATCTTGGTATCATTCTTTTCAGCCAGTGGTCGGCTTTCATGTAAAAGCAATCCTAGCGGCTAATTAGCCTCTAGACTGCTTTTACAAGCAGTGGGAGAGAATGCCCCCCCCCATCGTCTTCCGTGTTTTTTTACTCTGGCTCTCCTGTCTCAACAGGGAACCTGAGAATGCAGCCGGTGATTCAGCCAGCTGACCATAGAGCTGATCAGAGACCAGAGTGGCTCCAAACATCTCTATGGCCTAAGAAACCGGAAGCTACGAGCATTTTATGACTTAGATTTCGCCGGATGTAAATAGCGCCATTGGGAAATTGGGGAAGCATTTTATCACACCGATCTTGGTGTGGTCAGATGCTTTGAGGGCAGAGGAGAAATCTAGGGTCTAATAGACCCCAATTTTTTCAAAAAAGAGTACCTGTCACTACCTATTGCTATCATAGGGGATATTTACATTCCCTGAGATAACAATAAAAATGATTAAAAAAAAAAAATGAAAGGAACAGTTTTAAAATAAGATAAAAAAGCAAAAAAAAAAAAAAAAAAAAAAGCACCCCTGTCCCCCCTGCTCTCGCGCTAAGGCGAACGCAAGCGTCGGTCTGGCGTCAAATGTAAACAGCAATTGCACCATGCATGTGAGGTATCACCGCGACGGTCAGATCAAGGGCAGTAATTTTAGCAGTAGACCTCCTCTGTAAATCTAAAGTGGTAACCTGTAAAGGCTTTTAAAGGCTTTTAAAAATGTATTTATTTTGTTGCCACTGCACGTTTGTGCACAATTGTAAAGCATGTCATGTTTGGTATCCATGTACTCGGCCTAAGATCATCTTTTTTATTTCATCAAACATTTGGGCAATATAGTGTGTTTTAGTGCATTAAAATGTAAAAAAGTGTGTTTTTTCCCCAAAAAATGCGTTTGAAAAATCGCTGCACAAATACTGTGTGAAAAAAAAAATTAAACACCCACCATTTTAATCTGTAGGGCATTTGCTTTAAAAAAAATATATAATGTGTGAGGGTTCAAAGTAATTTTCTTGCAAAAAAAAATAATTTTTTCATGTAATCAAAAAGTGTCAGAAAGGGCTTTGTCTTCAAGTGGTTAGAAGAGTGGGTGATGTGTGACATAAGCTTCTAAATGTTGTGCATAAAATGCCAGGACAGTTCAAACCCCCCCCAAATGACCCCATTTTGGAAAGTAGACACCCCAAGCTATTTGCTGAGAGGCATGTTGAGTCCATGGAATATTTTATATTGTGACACAAGTTGCGGGAAAGAGACAAATTTTTTTTTTTTTTTTTTGCACAAAGTTGTCACTAAATGATATATTGCTCAAACATGCCATGGGAATATGTGAAATTACACCCCAAAATACATTCTGTTGCTTCTCCTGAGTACGGTGATACCACATGTGTGAGACTTTTTGGGAGCCTAGCCGCGTATGGGACCCCGAAAACCAAGCACCGCCTTCAGGCTTTCTAAGGGCGTAAATTTTTGATTTCACTCTTCACTGCCTATCACAATCTCGGAGGCCATGGAATGCCCAGGTGGCACAAACCCCCCCCAAATGACCCCATTTTGGAAAGTAGACACCCAAAGCTATTTGCTGAGCGGTATAGTGAGTATTTTGCAGACCTCACTTTTTGTCACAAAGTTTTGAAAATTAAAAAAAGAAAAAAAAAATTTTTTTTTTTGTCTTTCTTTATTTTCAAAAACAAATGAGAGCTGCAAAATACTCACCATGCCTCTCAGCAAATAGCTTGGGGTGTGACCTGTGTGAGCAATATATCATTTAGTGACAACTTTGTGCAAAAAAAATAAATAAATAAATAAATAAATAAATAAATTGTCACTTTCCCGCAACTTGTGTCAAAATATAAAATATTCCATGGACTCAACATGCCTCTCAGCAAATAGCTTGGGGTGTCTACTTTCCAAAATGGGGTCATTTGGGGGGGGTTTGTGCCATCTGGGCATTTTATGGCCTTCCAAACTGTGATAGGTAGTGAGGAGTAAAATCAAAAATATACGCCCTTAGAAATCCTGAAGGCAGTGATTGGTTTTCGGGGCCCCGTATGCGGCTAGTCTCCCAAAAAGTCCCACACATGTGGTATCTCCATACTCAGGAGAAGCAGCTAAATGTATTTTGGGGTGCAATTCCACATATGCCCATGGCCTGTGTGAGCAATATATCATTTAGTGACAACTTTTTGTAATTTTTTTTTTTTTTTTTGTCATTATTCAATCACTTGGGACAAAAAAAATGAATATTCAATGGGCTCAACATGCCTCTCAGCAATTTCCTTGGGGTGTCTACTTTCCAAAATGGGGTCATTTGTGGGGGTTTTGTACTGCCCTGCCATTTTAGCACCTCAAGAAACGACATAGGCAGTCATAAATTAAAGGCTGTGTAAATTCCAGAAAATGTACCCTAGTTTGTAGGCGCTATAACTTTTGCGCAAACCAATAAATATACACTTATTGACATTTTTTTTACCAAAGACATGTGGCCAAATACATGTTGGCCTAAATATATGACTAAAATTGAGTTTATTGGATTTTTTTTAGAACAAAAAGTAGAAAATATCATTTTTTTTCAAAATTTTCGGTCTTTTTCCGTGTATAGCGCAAAAAATAAAAATGGCAGAGGTGATCAAATACCATCAAAAGAAAGCTCTATTTGTGGGAAGAAAAGGACGCAAATTTCGTTTGGTTACAGCATTGCATGACCGCGCAATTAGCAGTTAAAGCGACGCAGTGCCAAATTGTAAAAAGTGCTCTGGTCAGGAAGGGGGTAAATCCTTCCGGGGCTGAAGTGGTTAATTACTTCTTCTTTCCAATTAACACACACAATTCATATTCATGTATATATGCAAATGATTTGTGACCTATTGTTGTCAACTTATATATATGTATAATTGTGTTTTTCCCAGTTTGCAATAGACTTTCTTCCCAAGCCTATGTATTACTTATTATTCACTTATTATTTGAGTTTTCTACTCTTTAACTAACAGGTTTGGATGTCTCTCCTGCTGGGTTTTCCATTTTTGGTACACACGGATGCCATGGGCACTTATGGGAAAGCTGTGAGTAATCAATCACTCACCCATGGGAGCCCTAGAGGCTATATCTCCACCTGGTGCATGTTGTTCACCAACATAGCAGTATATCTGTTTTTTCCCCTTTTTGGGGGGTTCTCTTTATATTTATACTACACCCCTATCTATTCTTCATTGAATTGACACTACAATATTTAATATAGCTATACTGATACTAACAACAGCAGTTCCCATTTTGCTATAGGAGAAAAACATTTATTCCATCTTCTCCTATGTCTCTCTCAAATGAAGGAAATTGATTCTTAGTTAATATGTTTTTACTCATCAAACTTCAGTTTCTTTTCCTTTCAAGATAACTAGGAAGGAATACCTTCCCACATTTATTCTCACTCTCTGGATGTCTGTTTTTCCCTTCGCCAAGATGGCGTTAAGGGTTTCTCAGCTGGATTGATATGTCTTTGTGTTCGTTTCCAGCCTCGGTGCATGCGCATTACGGACACTCGCGCGGTCGGCGCTTGGATCCTTGGCGCCTGCGCAATATTAAGACTTGGACATATCCTACGTCACATCACTGCTCGTCGGTACTCACATGCCTCTGTGGAATGCCTCATCACATGTCCGCATCCCGGCGGTGACGTCAGACGCCGCCGGGATGGATGGGACTATATAGTGCGGCCATCAGCCGCTATTGTCTGTCGGTGGCCTCTCGTTGATAAGGGGAGGCTGTGTCTCTCTCTCCCCTTCCCTGTATGCCCGTCCACTTGCTGATCCAGGTAACTGACTTCATGCACCAACTTTGCCTATTATCAAAGCAACTCACTATACGTGGGGAACATGCTTATTGATATTTCTTTTATTTTTTATTTTTTCTGTAGCATACTCATGTTGTACTATCCTTGATCTTCTGTTTATGAATTGCCAACTATTGGTCAGTGCTGAGTGTCACCCTAGGGGGACTCTAAAGTAGCTGCATTATTGATCTTTGTAACAAGGCTTTATTAGCCCTCAACAATTTACCCTTGGTAATTATTGTTTGACCTTTGGATTTTCCTATCCTAAGTATTCTAATAAACTACCCCCCTTTTTTCACCTCATACACATATATATATATAATTCTTTTCTATCTAATTCCTAGCCTAGGCTATATCTACATGTAGCCCCTCTGTGACCATAACTGTTGGGAGATCTGGACAAGGGAGACCCATCCAACTCTGTGAATGCTATTCACCGCGTTCATTTACCTACAACAAATGCTTTCTTATCTTCATTTTACTAATTGGCTTGGTAAGCTTGTCTTGATTATGATTATTCAATAGTTCAGCAGCAGTTTTTCTTGCTGTGTGGATTGTCATATATAGTTATTGTGATTTATTTATTTTCATAGTGATTAATTGATTATACTATCAATACTTGTTTAACATTTGTTGATTGAATTTCTTCATTCATGTATGCAACAATTGTTCTAACCTATGTGCTCTTTATTTATAAATTATTTCATTTTTTCATTATTTGATATGTACTCTGTTTCTCTTACCTCCAGTATACCTCATATGTACCAGAACTCCTGATGAAGCTCATAAATGAGTGAAACATGTCGAGTGGTATCTAGTGTTTTTTTTCATTGCCTTTGTTAAATTGGATCTTAATATTGAGAGACTTGTTCTTAAAAAATTTTGATATAAAAAAATGTTTGATATTATGTATTAAATAGAATAAATAAAAGATTGTTTATATGGTCAGACGTTGCATCCACTTTTTCTTTACTCCATTTACCTTAGTACTTGAGCACCTTTAAAGTCCCTGGGGTAACTCTACCCCACTCCCCTTTCCTTTGTGTATTTCTTTATGGGATGCGGTGCCAAGGGTTGACTGTCCCTGCCCTCTTCATATAAAGGTAAGCGTGTGTCATGTGATGTCATGATGTAAGGGAGGCAAGCGGAGCGGCCGGAGCCTCATGAGCGCGTCTGCGGGATGGGAGCAAGGCAAGCCGGAAATGGGACTGTCAGTGCTGTTTGGACTGGAGTGGACTTAAGAGACCACCTGGCATTGACATAGACTGTCACTGTGACTAAGAAAGGGGACGTGTCGTGTCAGTGAAATGTCATCATCATCTGTTCTGCTGCACACTGCTATCAGTGTCACTGTGAGATTCGTTTTCATGTGTGTGCACCTGCCCATTCTAATTTCTTGCCCTCCTGAGTCCTGTCCCTGAGCTACTTACTTGCTATTTCAAAAATAAAATAAGAAATATGTTTGTTTGTTTTTTGCCTTAAAATCTACCTTAAATCACATTGCTATTTGCATATTGCACTTGTCTGTAGCTTAAAAGGGTTGTAAACCCTTGTTTTTTTTTTTCACCTTAATGCATCCTATGCATAAGTTGTGCTGAGTGCTAGAGATAATATAAAATATATGTGCAGACTTCTGATCACTTAAAAAATGATGGTGCCATAGGAACAGCTAGATAACATCATTATGTAGCACATATGATTACATCTATTATCTCACATCTAGGTCTTATAGAATAGTATACTACAGAAAGAGTATACTACTGAAAGAGCTTTAAGAGACCCTGCTGTAGGGATGAGCCAAACACCCCTCTGTTCGGTTCGCAATGTGAACAGGCAAAAAATGTGAGCGAACACATGAACACCGTTAAAGTCTATGGGATGCGAACATGAAAAATCAAAAGTGCTCATTTTAAAGGCTTATATGCAAGTTATTGCCATAAAAAAATATTTGGGGACCTGGGTCCTGCCCCCATGTATCAATGCAAAAAAAGTTTTAAAAAGTTTTTTGGGAGCAGTGATTTTAATAATGCTTAACTGCTTGCTGCCCGCCCACCGTCAAATGACGGCGTGGCGGTGCAGCTCTCATTCTGGGACGCCGTCCCAGAACGGCGGCTCTTGCGCGCCCGTGGCTGCGCCGTGTTGCTAGCATCTGCGGCTCTTTAACCATGTGATCGGCTGTGTCCAATCACAGCCTGTCACATGTAAACAAGGAGACAGAGACAAAGTGTGAGGAGAGGAGAGCCGATCAGCGGCATCTCCTCACAGGGGGACATTTAGGGATGTAATCAGGGCACTGATCATCAGTGCCCTGATTACAATAAATAAATAAAGTGTCACAAAACAGTGCCCACCATTTCCCACCAATGCACATATAGTGCCCACCAGTGGCAGCAATCAGTGCCCACCACTGCCCACAAGTGCCACCAATCAGTGCCCATTAGTGATGCCAGTCAGTGCTGGAAATCAGTGCCACCTATCGGTGCTGTCCATCAATGTCCATCACTGCTGTCAATCAATGCCCATCAGTGTCGCCCTTCAGTACCACCCATCAATGCCCATCAGTGCCCATCTGTATCGCCTATCCGTGCGCCCATCCGTGCCCACCAGTGCCGCCTATCAATGCCCACCAGTGCCGCCTATTAGTGCCCATCAGTGCCACCCAACAGTGCCCATCAGTGCTGCCTATCAGTGCTCATCAGTGCCACATATCAGTTCCCATAAGTGCGACATATTAGTGCCACCTCATCAGTGCCCATAAGTGCCGTCTCATCAGTGCCCATAAGTGCCACCTCATCAATGCCCACCAGTTCAGCCTATCAGTGCCCATCAGTGCCACCTCATCAGCACACATCAGTGAAGGCGAAAAATTACTTAGTTACAAAATTTACTGACAGAAAAAAAGTAAAAAACATTTTTTCGCTCTTTTTTTTGTAAAAAATAAAAAACCCAGCAGTGATTAAATATCACCAAAAGAAAGCTCTGTTTGTGTGAAGAAAATGATAAAAAATTTGTTTGGGTACAGTGTAGCACGACGGCGCAATTGTCATCCAAAGTGCGACAACGCTGAAAGCTGAAAAATGGCTTGAGCAGGAAGGGGGTGTAAGTGCCTGGTAGGCAAGTGATTAAAGTGAAATAATAAAAATGAAATATTCCTTTAAATATCATGCCTGGGGGTGTCCTTAGTATTCCTGTAAAGTAGCGCATCTTTCCCATGTTTATAACAGTGCCACAGCAAAATAACATTTATAAAGGAAAAAAATGTCATTCGAAACTGCTCGCGGCTGTAATGTATTGTTGAATCCTGGCAATATAGATAAAAATACCAAACATACCAAACAAAAAAGGCGTAGATGTCCCCCCCAAAATCCATACCAGGCCCTTCACGTCTGGTATGGATATTAAAGAGAACCCAGCACCCAAATGTTTTAAAAAATGGTGTGGGGTTCCCCAGGCCCCCAGGCACTATATACTCTGAACAGCAGTATATATACTATACAGCCAGCCCTATATACTCTACAGAACATTTGGGCCTTTGGTTTTGGTATCGCCAGAACACTGTAAGCCCTCACAGTTACTCTTGTTGGGCACAGGAACGGGCCCTGCTGTGAAAAATTATATCAAGAATTGTAATTACATGCCCTGTTAAACAGGGGCAGAAAAATTGGGTCTTGGGTGGTGGTGCCACAACACTGTAACCCCTCACAGATACTCTTGTTGGGCGCAGGAACGGGCCCTGCTATGAAATATTATATCAAAAATTGTAATTACATGGCCCTGTTAAACAGGGACAGAAAAATTGGGCCTTGGGTGGTGGTGGTGATGCCACAATACTGTAACCCCTCACAGATACTCGTGTTGGGCGCAGGAATGGGCCCTGCTGTGAATATTAGATACAAAATTGTAATTACATGCCCCTGTTAAACAGGGGCAGAAAAATTGGGCCTTGGGTGGTGGTGGTGATGCCACAACACTGTAACCCCTCACAGATACTTGTGTTGGGCGTAGGAACGGGCCCTGCTGTGAAATATTAGATCAAAAATTGTAATTACATGTCCCTGTTAAACAGGGGCAGAAAAATTGGGCCTTGGGTGGTGGTAGTAGTGCCCTAAACCAAAAATATTGTTGGAAGCTAGCATCATCAAGATTGTGGAGGAATAGGATAGTCAGCATAGTCAGTCTTCAAGGGATCCCACATCCATAGCAAATTCAATCAGTTACATCAGCATCAGGTGCTTGATAGATTCTGATCCAGGACTGATTTATTTATATGAATGTGACGCTATCAACAGAGTCTGTGGACAGGCGCACTCTTTGATCCATTACAAACCATCAAGCAGCACTGAATGTGCGTTCAGAAAGCACGCTGGATGCAGGACAGGCCAGTAGCTCAATTGCATATTGAGCAAGTTCTGGCCAGTGGTCCATCCTCAAGACCCAGTAACCGAGTGGATGTTCTGTTGGAAAGGTCTCCAAGTCTGCTCTTGCCCCTAGATATTCCTGCACCATATAATGCAAATGCTGGCGATGGTTGCTTGAACCGATCAGACTGTGGGGGTGATTTACGAAAGCCATGCACCATCAGTAGAGGCGCACGGCGAGGTGCACGGTGAGGCACAACCCATATTTATTTAATGGCGCGCCGGTAACAGAGCACGAATCCCCCATTTACTATAGCAATCTCAGCGCATGGGAGAATGCAATCTGTGTGCCACTATGGACATGGCACACGGCATCTCCAAATCAATATTGACAGAAGATGGAGGTGCCAATATTATGGGGTGATGTGCGGAAGTTTAGTAACAACTGCCCAAGTAACAAATATGCCCAAAATAGAATGAGAAAGAACTTTTTCAGAGAAAGCGTGCTGTGCCTGTAAGTATGTTTAGAACAGCGTGAGATCAATGTAAGCAGTGTGCATGTGCAAGCGGCTCTTGCGCTCACTTACATGTGTTTGTTCACTGCGTGGCCAAAATGTTAGTAAATGTTAAGTAACGTACATGCAATTGCCCGGGTTGAACAAGCGCACCTCTAAACTTGACAATTATTTTACGCTGGTTCACCTTTATGTATTTTTTTAAGGAGATTTGCACACAGGACGTGTTAGCATGTTACGTTGCCAACATGTGACATGCACCTTGTTAAAATGATGTAAAAAGACTTTCACTCCTCTAGCTCCTCCTAAAAGGGCATTTAACCTTCCCCGTCTAATGCATGTGATTATCTTGGGCTAGCTTTTGCTTTTAAAGGGAAACTCCACACTCCAGTCCCCAATGCTCTTGTCTCCCCCCTCTAATCCCTTTCATTTCCATGAGCTAACTTTTCCTTTCAAAGGGGAACTCCACACTCCATTCTCCAATGCTCTTGTCTCCCCCCTCTAATCCCTTGGATTTCCATGGGCTAACTTTTCCTTTTAAAGGGGAACTCCACACTTCACTCCAGTATCAAAAGGCTGTGAGCTGCCATCATCAATCCAAACCACATCCTTTTTCAGAGCATACAACAGGGCCAGCTAGAAAAGGGGCGAGAAGAGCAATCGCCCAACCCCCTCCTGAACCATACAAGGCCACATGCACTCAACATAGCTGGCTGCCTTTGGGGCATGTTGGGCTCAGCCCAATACCAACCACAAAGCACCTTGTACCCACTAGTTTAAAGGGGCTTTCCACATTCTGTAAAGCCCCCTTTCTGCAGCCCCCACAACCCCATCCTAGGGTTGTGTGGAAGAGGCCCTTGTCCCCCTGAATAAGGGGAACAAAGTGGTTGACTTTTGGGGTGCCCAAACCCCTTCTGCCCCCAAGCATCCACCCCTTTTATGGGCTGGCTTGATGTGTGTTTGGCTAGGGGTTTGCTAGTGTGTGGGAGGGGCACAATATTTTTTTAGTTTGGGGTGGTATCTTTCATGTGGGGGTTCTCATTCTAAGCCTTAACAGACCCAAATGGCCTTGTATGTATTGGGGGTGCAGGCTATTTGTTTTGGGTTAAAATCTTGCAGATTTGTACATTTTCTCTAAAGCCGTACATCTTTAAAGCAGCATTTTAGATACACACTACAGCTGCACTACTTTACAGGCAGAGTAAGCCCCCCCCCCCCCAAGTTACTAGCTTTTAAACAATTTTGCATTTTTAAAGGCACTTCTCCTTGTTTCGTTTTTAGGGTTGTCCAAATTGGTGACAATGATATATGTCCCTCAGGGTGGGACTTGGGCCCTCATACCCATTTTAAGGCCAATAACTAGAATATAAGCCAGCCAAGTGGGGACTAGCAAAATTAACAAGTCAGTTCCCATAGATTGCAATGATATTTGTTGTATAACTTTTGCCTATGTTAGGCTCTTTGTTTGCCCCCCTAGACCAGGGGGTGTTTGTCCCATCTGTAATTTTGTAGCATGGATGATGTGCCTAATTTTGGACAGGGGGTTGCTTATTTTGTGCTAGCTGCATTTGGGTTGTTCTGGGCATGCTCAGGGACTTGCTGTGGCTTTTGGTGTGTGAAATGCATTTAGATTGGTCTGGGCATGCTCACAGACTTTTGTTTTTTTGTTTTTGTGCTATTTGTGTGGGCATGCTCAGAGAGCGTGTTTTTCGGGTTAGTAATTTAAGGACATCTTTAACAGGTGTACCACTTTGAAGTTCTGTCTCTACATTGGGTAACCTTGCATTTTGTGTGTTTCATGGACTGTGCATGTGTTTTCAATTGCCTCGTTAGCACACAAACCTATGTTATATAAAGCTTGCAGATAGCATTCTTTACCTTGCCCTGAAAAGAGGCAAGATTGCTTGATGGTGTGTGTGGGTGGCTAGAGAATACATTTGGGTGCCCTTATAGAGTTTGTAACACATGTATTTTCTCTTTGTATTTTGTTTGTTATGTCTTTGCAAAACAGATGTGTTTTAGAGCAAGTATTTTTTACTTTTGTTTCTTTTTTTGGGGGGGTATTTTTCACTGAAATATTTTTGATGTTGTCAATCTGTGTTGTTTGTAGGTTGTTAGTTTCACTTTAATTTTATTGTCTGTGCTGCATTGTTTTGCAAAACCTTATTTTCAAATTAAGAATTTTTTTTTTTTTTTTTTAATATGGGGTGGTGTTCATGTGTGTCCCTAACACACATTCATACATATTAGGGCCAATTTAGAAAGGATCCAATTTACCTACCAGCATGTTTTTAGAGTGTGAGAGGAAACTGGAGTACCGGGAGGAAACCCACGCAGGCATAGGGAGAACATGCAAACTCCAGACAGATGGTGTCACAGGCGGGATTCAAACCAGCGACCCTTTTTACTACTAGGTGACAGTGTTAACCACTACACCGCCCAAATATATATCTATAGATGTAGGTTCTTGTGTCCACCAGCAGAGAGAAGTTGGGTAGATGCCACACTGCCAATTCTGTAGGCATAATAATGGTCTAGCCCAGGGGTCTTCAAACTACGGCCTTCCAGTTGTTTAGGAACCCATAATGCCTAGTCATGTCTGTGAATGTCAGAGTTTTACAATGCCTCTTGGGATGTGTAGTTTCGCAACAGCTGGAGAGCCGTAGTTTGAAGATTCCTGATCACTCTAGCATGTCTTGAAAAAAGATGTTTTTTCATGTGCTTTGTAAAATATCATCAGGAAAATACAAGTGGGTCATGGCACATCTACATTCCAAATTTGGCACTTAAGATGGTCATGCAATCTGATTGGCCAATCTCTGTACAACTCGATATTTAGGCAAAATAGGTAATAGGAAGACGCACTTGAACAATTAATTCAAAATATAGGAAATCAACCAGGCTCTTGCACTAAATCTAATTTTTTTAAGATCTAACTGATTGCAGTGTATGGTCACTTTTAAAGATCAAGATCTGAAAATATAAATTTATTGGGTTTAGAAACACGTTTCTGTTCTTTGTAATGTATTGAAAGATTTGGGTAAAATAAAAAAAAACACATTTCAAAGATATATAAGGGCTCTTTCACACGGGGCGGATCAGTGATGATCGTGAACACCTGCTTGCTCAGCCGGGATCGCTCCGCCGATCCCCGCTGAACAGGAAGATGACAGGTCCATCGCTGCACACTGTGCAGGGACAGACCTGTCAGAACGCCGCTCTCCCCTATGGGGGGATCGGATGATGACGGACCGTAGAGTCCGTCGTCACCCGATCTGATCCGAAAACGGATGGAAAAGTAGGGTTTTCCTCCGTTACACTTTTCGGATCGGAGCGGGTCGGATGTCAGTGGACATGTCACCGCTGACATCCGACGGTCCATAGGGATACATGTATGTCCGTTTTTTATCCGAAAACGGAAGGATGAAAAACGGACATACGGATGGTCCATGTGAAAGAGCCCTTAGAAGTGATAGGAATGAGATTAGCATCAAAAGGATTCATTAACTGAGCACACCTATTAATTGCCTAACAAGACACATCCAATGAGATAAAATTAACCAATTGTATTGGGCGTGCGCTATTATCAATGAGAAAACCGCAGTTACCTTAGCACCAGTTGCAGTTTACATATACGGGTATTTATTATCGTTATTTGTGCTTCAATGTGCGCTGGTTTGCACGTTCAATTAATGACTTTTCCAGCGCACCAATTAATGTATTAATGTATTAACTGGTGCAGTGCCTTCTTCTCAGTAAATCACACCCTGTATATATATATATATATATATATATATATATATATATATATATATTAATACACCACCTGAAGTGTATTAGAAACAGTACACCACCAAATGCACTGTAGATATAGGCTACACTGGATGCAGAGTATATATATATATATATATATATATATATATGACTGAATATTGAGTAAACACTGAATATATATAGTCTATGCTAAATGCATAATATATATATATATATATATATATATATATATATATATTTTAGACTGTGTGTGTGTGTGTGTGTATATATATATATATATATATATATATATATATATATCAAATACACTGCCACTAACTGAATAACCTGCCTGCTTAATATCTCTCTGTCCACACCAACAACACTGCACACGGTCGTCGTGTAAGCAGCCTTATATAGTGTGGGGCATGAACTTAGTCCCCCTTAGCCATGATTGGCCAAAGGTACCCTGCCTTTGGCCCATTATGGCTCTCTCAACAGATCGTGCTGTGATTAGCCAAAGCATGCAGGTCAGGTGCATGCTTTGGCCAATCATCATACAGCAGTGCACTGCAAGATCACAGTGCATTATAGGGGGGGTTCCCCATAATGTTCGCTGTTCTGCGAATGGGCAAACACCCGATGTTCGAGTTGAACTTATGTTCAACCCGAGCATCAAGCTCATCCCTACCCTGCTGCCAGGTCCTTCATTTCAGAAAAAATAAAAAATATTCCTATAAGATTGTATGTGTATTTAACCACTTCGTATCTGGGCCAATTCTGACACTTTGCTCCTACATGTAAAAATCACTACTTAGAACCCCCAAACATTATATGTATATTTTTTAGCAGAGACCCTAGTGAATAAAATGGTGAACATTGCAATTTGTTATCTCACACAATATTTGCACAGCGGTTTTTCAAATGCAATTTTTTGGCAAAAAATACACTTTAATGAATTAAAACAACAAAACAAAACACAATAGATACCCACTTTTTTCTATATTGTGAAAGATAATGTTACGCCCAGTAAATGCATTCCTAAAATATCATGCTTTAAAATTGTGTCTGCCCGTGGAATGGCGGTAATAGGGTGCTTAAAATTTTCCATGGGCATCACTTTAAACTAGCTTAACAGTTTAAAGTTGGTGGTGCAATCACCATTTACATGCGTGCGGGAGTAATGTATTTGTTCGCATTTGCGCGTAGGCATGGGGGGCGCTTTATTTTTATTTTTTTATTATTATTATTTATTTTATCCAAAACTTTATTTTTTGTACTTTTTTTTGGATTAACTTCAGTTCCGTGCAGCTGATGCCGGCAGTCACATCGCTCCCGGGCTCAGCGATCGGACGGTAGAGCTCGGAAGAGGTGGTGGCGGGAGAGGAGTGGGACCCCTTCTGCCACCCTCAAATCACTTCAGCTACAACAGGAATCCCCAGCTGAAAACACTTTTAACTGATGGCTGAAGACATTCCAGCTAATGACCATGGGTGCCAGGTGTACATAGAAGCCTGTGCCATAAATGTTTGATGCTTTGACAAAGCGCAGGCGCGCAAAACATGTAAGGTACGGCAATTGTTCAGCTTGCGGTCCACCCCCACTGACCAGGTTCCTGTTCCCAGAGGAGTGCTGACGTCATACGTACCTGCGCGTACACTCAGTTCCATCTGTCACTTCCGTCTCTCCTGGCTTGGCTTCACCGTAGTGGCAGACGTCCACACGCCACCAGAGTTAGATGCTGTGCTGTGGGAGCTGTTTTTTAATTGAATCCAAGGTGTATACAATTTAATACATTATTACATATATTGATATATTTTTGACTCTTTTCCATAAAGCGCTGCCTTTGTTTCTGTATATCTTGTTTCCCATTTTACAGTGGTTGGCAGCTGCACTGGGTATCAGTCTTATCCTAATACACCCCCCATTCACTTTCAGGTTGAGTGCTTCAGGAACACGTTGCTTAATACTGGGTTGATGCCTGTAGGTGTGAACATCATCCCCATATAACTACTGCAACCCAATGACGTCCGTGGACGTCCTACGGGTGGCAAGTAGTTAGTATATTTTATGCATATTAAGGTTTTATAAAAGTCTCCATTGTAAAGAAATCAATGAGCATTGAGACTGCTGCTGGGTGTCACCATTTTTGATGTTCCAGCAGACTCATGCCGCGTACACACGACCGGTTTTCCTGTCTGAATAAACTTTGAAGGTTTTTCCGATGGAGTTCCGACGGAATTCCACTGAAACTGTCTTGCATGCACACGATCACACCAAAGTCCGATCGTCAGGAACACGGTGACATACAGCACATACGACGGGACTAGAAAAAAGAAGTTCAATAGCCAGTAGCCAATAGCTTCCGTCTCGTACTTGCTTCAGAGCATGCGTTGTTTTTGGTCCGTCGGAACAGCATACAGACGAGCGGTTTTTCTGATAGGAATTGGTTCAGTCGGAAATATTTACAACATGTTCTATTTCTAGGTCCGTCAGAATTTTCGAAAAAAAAAAAGTCCGATGAGGCATACA